>NW_026043348.1:0-43587 GCF_023856365.1 Brienomyrus brachyistius | reverse complement strand
TGACTGCGCTGTCTTGTCCTGTAGTATTGTATTGTTGCTCTTGTGTTTATCTTGCACTTTCTCCCTCTGTTTGTGCTCCTTTCACTCTGTATAGTTCTATCTTGCCCGCACTTGTGTCATCTTGTGTTGTTTCTGTTTTTCTTCTTTGTGTTGCACCGTGGTCCAGGAGGAACAATGTTTCCTTTCACTGTGTACTGTGTATATTGCTGAAATAACAATAAACCCACTTGACCACCTGCCTCAATTCATCCTGAAGAGTTTTCCAATGTTGTTCAAAGGTCTGTTTGTTTCGAGTGAAGGACACGCCCCTGGACGTGCTGGATAAGGGGACCACAGATCAGTGTCCTCAGTCCTGCTTCTCCCTTCAAAGCTGAGAGGAAGATGACCCGCCTGCTGCTTCTGGTTTTGGCTTATGGAGCTCTGCTTATCTCCACAGAGGCCCAGCAAGATTACCACAGTCTCCCTGCACTCACAAGACGGCCATTAAACTCGCAGTCGAAAATGCTCATCAAGGAACCCGTCAGCACATGAATTTCTATAACATCCAGGGCCGTCCGAAGGTAACTGCTGAGAAAGTGTTTACAAAAGTGTGAAACTTTCATCATCTGCAAGCTGAACTAATGAGTATCACATTGATTTTGATGTTTTAATTTCAATGCATATGATGCTTAATGTCTCTTCACAATGAAAGTGATGGTTGTATATCTCAGCCCTGGTCAATTTTACCTTCTCACAGTTTCTCTCTGAATCTGCTGCAGTCAAGTCTGTGACAGTTTGCCATTTTTTGGGTGATTATTGTTTGTTATATTGCCTTTAAAACAGTTGTAGGCAATTTTGTATATAACGTGTTTATGTGATTTAGATCAGCAGTGAATACATTGACATTGAGATTCTCTTGAGAGCAACAAAATGTCCAAAGTCAACTGCAACAGACCATCGGGCTGACTGTATTTTCATGGACAAGAGGGTAAGTAAAGAGTCACTGTGACTGTGAGCATTGGACATATCAGTTAGCAAATTAATTTAGGTTCATGTTAACTTTTTTGATGCCCTGCGGGGGAAAGTTAGCCAACAATAAAGTAACAAATACATAGGTGGCCTCAAAGAGCCAGTTCCTTCACCTTATTCTCAAATTTTAGTAGGTTTACAGGCTTAAAGGCTGGATTACCAGGCAGAAGCAAATGCTAATCATCTGAGGGGTGACCTGTAGATTATGCTTCGAGCTATGAACCCTAGCTGGCCTTATTTAAAGACCTGTGGGCTGTACTACAAAGCGGGTTTTACATACCCAGAGTTAACTCAATCGAGCCAGGTTAACTAAAACTCATTGTTGAAATCAGCCTTAAATGGCAGTGTGGTGTTTTGTGGTGAAAGGGCAGGACTTAACTCTTGTTTTAATTATAAAGCCAGTAATTAAACCTGGTCAGAGCAGGGTAGATGTGCAGTGTGAATTACCCTTTAAATTTACCTCTTTAAATAGTGAACTACAGGACCACTTAGCTTGATCGGAGGACAGTATTTTAATACAGAGCAGTGTTCAGTTAAACGGGATTTGTTGTTCATACTTTTAGATGAACTTGCTTTGTATAATATAGCCTTATGGTGACCCTGCTTTGGAAGCTCTTTCCTCTAAAATTGTTCTGTGTCATTAAACCCTGCACTCCAGCAGCTCTGCCTTAAATCATTAGATATATCTTTACTACACCTTCTCTCACTGTATTTATTGCCCACCACTCTTTAAATACTGTTTTTGTGTGTCTGTGTGTTTTTGCAGCCATTCATTAACTGTAGAGTTTGCAGCAGACGGTCTGGTAATGATCTTACACATCCATCAAATGACTGTGTACCAAACAAGAAAGTGGATGAAGTAAGTGTAGAGAGTCTTAGCATTATGGAAATGTAACAGGTGTGTGAATTGTGTCTAAACATGTGGTTAAACTTTGATTGTGTTTGTACATGCAAAAATTTGATCAGAGTACTGTTTATTAATGACAATGTTACTTTTAATCTGAACAACAGTGGCAGCACCAAGGAAAAGCTTGGGGGGGGGGGCTCTAGCTCCTCCTCCAATGACCATAGTACCCCCACAGCACCCCCAAAATATTGGTTTCATTTTTTCTTTAACTATCTGTAAAATCTGTATATTGTGTAAGACATTTTTGCGGTTTTTACAGCATACTTGTAGTGTATTTTTTCTTCAAAGTACACATAGAGGCTCTGTGAGCTAGACGTTAGAATTTCATATTTTATCCTATTTTATCCATGCTGTAGCTTATCGTGCTGTGTGCTTCTATACACCATCTACATAAGCTGAAAAGCTAAAGCACCCGGTCTAAATAATCTCACTCCCCTATAGCACCTGTAGCATTAAGTCACTGGCGCTGCCACTGCTGAATAAACGACTCCAATCTGACTAAACCGCTTAACTTTTCCTCCCCATGTTACATTTCAGGACAAACGACGTAATATGTGTCCTTCTGATAAACCTCTTCTCAGACCTAAAACTGCCTTGGCTTCCAAGGACACTAAAGAAGCTGAAGGAGACCGTCTGGCTGTTTCTGATGGCTGATGGTCCTGCAATGTGGACCAGAGGAGGAAACTGGGAGGGAAAATGCTTTGCTTTATATCATGCCCACCCAAAGCCCCCAGTGAGTAAGCCATAGGCGCCGATAGCATGGAAAAACTCCCAAGAAGGAAGAAACCTTGGGAGGGACCAAACTCAAAGGGGGAGCCCATCCTCCTGGGGCCGGCAAAGTGTAGGTGCAGGATCACAAAAAAACTTGACGAGAGAAACGAGAGAATTCGACTGTCCCTCACAAAAACTGTAAAGTTTTAGTGGCTAAATTGCTTTTTCTATGCCTTTTCAAACAGGAGGAGATTTGTTTGGCTATACGTAGAAATTTTCTATACAATTTAGACAGCACAGAATCATTAACCTACTTTAATGCATTTATTAATACAACCACATATTTCACACATTTTGACATCAGTCATGCAGTGAAGATACAGTCTCTTTATTTCTTGACGCCAACCCTCCCCATTAATCCGGGCTTGGGACCGACACCTAGTTGAGCTGGCTTTCTCCCTTAAGTGGCTGGGTTAGGCTAAACTATGTACATATTTATGAAGACTACTATAAATTTATAAAGACCTCCCTAAATATGTAGTCTAACAAAACGCAGTTTAAAGAAGGTAGCCTACCTGGTAAACAAAGAAATTAAAAGGCCCACAGCATATAATCGGGCTATATCCAAGCAGTTTTTAAGAACGTAACCTACATGGCGAAATTGAATTACTTTCTGGACCAACAAACGCAACCAGACATGAACATTATGCACCTTCCTAGTCTTGATGTATGTCGTCATACAGATGAGGACGTTAAGGCAGCCTTTAGGTCCGACCCATCATGCACTGCAGTTTTTTGCAAATTCCTCAGATGGAAAACCATTAAATACCTCTTCTATTACCTTATATTACCTTATATTCATGTAATAAATATACAAATATCAATTAGTTGGAAATCAGCCAGACAGACGTAATTACTACAAATGGTTTCCACTGTATTTGTGACTCTGAGTGCCGCAGGCTTGGATGCAGTGCCGCACCATTTTGTAAGTAAATTAATAAATATTAATGAGACATCACCTACCACCCTGCAAAAAAGAAATTTGCCGCTCGTCCCCCTGCACATGAACCAACATGGCTGTGTCAACCAGCGGAGCTCCGGAGCCTCTGGAGAAACACGCGGCAAAAAAGGCTCGCATACGGTCTTCCAGAGTTTGGGAATACTTCAGTCATGACACCTTTTCTGCGCCTCTACTGTAGCTGGCGTTAATGACGCTGTTTCAGCCATTTTATATTTTCTGTTTACTTATTCTGTCATGTAAG
Source organism: Brienomyrus brachyistius (assembly GCF_023856365.1). Lineage (NCBI taxonomy): Eukaryota > Metazoa > Chordata > Actinopteri > Osteoglossiformes > Mormyridae > Brienomyrus > Brienomyrus brachyistius. The sequence continues at coordinate 39,699 of NW_026043348.1, read as the reverse complement.
ACTGAGACAAATTATCGTTTACGACTATTCTTACACACTGTAGCCTGACTTGCTGACTTAAGTAAGCTTAACTATAAGCTACCTTTGCTAGTGTTTGTGAATAACATGTTTCTCTAGTTATGAAATTATTCCATGTTTTAGCATCTGTTTCAACATTAAAGTCAAATTGGTATATTGAAATATGTAAAAAACTATTGAACTATTAGCTTAAGTCTAACATAGAAAATCCTACTGAATCTCTTAAGATTTTCCTTTTTTGTTAATGCACTAATGTTTAAGAAGTGTCTTAAATTGAATTTCAGATTTGTGTGTGGGTGGGAGTGGGTGAATTGTATTAAATTCATACATTCATTCTTTTGGCTCAGACATTACTGACCTAAAACAAATTGAGGCATTGGGTAAGTGCTTAAATTAGCTACTAAATGGCAAAAAATATTCTAAATATCACATTTTCCATTCTTCGGTATAATTTTAATGAATCACCTATGCTGCCAAACATTAACGCATAGATTGTCACAACACTCTATGTTTTAGTTCTTCTTTATGTGTATAGGACGGTGTGATGGTTCTGGTGGTGGGTGTGGCCGACGCTGCTCGCGATGTTTGGCTATGCTGCAGTCCCAGGGACCAAGTTGGAACACATTTCCACCTTCAAGCTTAGGTGGAAAAACGGCACCGAGACCCAGCAGCAGGACAACTTCTTGTCCAGACAACCAGCCCTGCTTCATCATTGAAGTAAGCCCTGTGAACAGGAGCGAGATGTACTTCTGCAGTGGATGTTATAGCGGAAAGAACATCCCCATCCTCACGTCTGCCGGAGTGCCCCCTCAAGTGGGTGTGTGACTTAACTCGATGGATGAATTGGACAGAATGTACTGTTACTAGAGGTCGACCGATATGGGTTTTTCAAGTCAAGGGTCAGGCGATGGCCGATATATGCTGCTGATTTTTTTTGGCCGATAATTGGACGTTTTCCCCTCTATTTGCATGGTAAAATATCACACTAATAATAACAAACGATACACAAAATTTCTCAATTTAGCATTTATTGAATACTCAACTTGGAAACAATAACACATTTATAAACAATAAAAATAGCAGCATCAGAATCTCTGTTAGTGCACAATATAGCAGCAAACTCCTCATGTTTGACGGAAGGAAATTTGTAAACAATACAAAAAGGAATAAGCATGTTATCTTTAGTTGTAATCCCACTTCCAGTCCCTGAGTCTTACTCACCACACTCATACTTCACAGCAAACAGACAGCAGTTAATTAACCAGAAGAGAAAAATGCAAAAACACAACAGAACTTGTAAATAATAACAAACTAATAGACAATAAAAATAGCAGCATCAGAATCTCTATTAGTGCCAAATATAGCAGCAAACTCCTCATGTCTGACGGAAGGAAAATTTGTAAATACACAAAGGAATGAGCACATCTTCAGTTTTAATCCCATTTCCAGTCCCTGAGTCTTCCTCATCCCACAAGCAGGCAAGGCATGTCACCCCGGTTGTGTGACACTTATTTTATATAATAAAATAAGTGCCCCCTGCGGCCCCAGAGCCCGAGCAGCCGTCTCCGCTGCCTGCAGCTACCGCGCCCACGTCCGAGGCGCTTTCCCTGCCTGCAGCTCCCGGGCAGGCGCCCCCTCTGCAGCCTGCAGCTCCAGTCCCTGGCCCCACTCCAGTCCCTTCTCCCCCTGTGACTCTGGTACCCTCACCCCGACGAGCCCGACCCCGGCCGCAGGTCCTTATGTCTGTGTCCCATAAGGGGAGAGGACACAGACGCACGGCTGGGGTCCCACCCGCCCAGCCCCCTGGCTCGCCCTCCCTCGCCGGCGCTAGGGCTTGGTCGGCACCTGCGGGTCCTGGCCCTCCGGGTCGGCTGTCGTCTGCGGGTCCCCCTCCGCGGCCTCGTCGCCCTGCCTCGGTCCCTCCTCCGGCGTCTTATCGGTTGCCTGCGGGCCCCCCGACGGCGGCTCCTCATTCGCCTGCTGGTCCTCCCGCTCTGGCGTGTCGGAGGACGTCGCCGTCTGCTGCGGCTCCCCCTCTCTCCTTGCCCTCGCCAGGGTCCCTTCCAGCTCCTTCGTCCCCTTCCCTGGTCTCCCCTCCGACTCCCTCCTTCGTCCCTGCGTCTGTCCCTCACCCCGTCTCCTCGGCCCCTCCGGCTCCGGCCTCCCGGCCGCCTGCAGCCCTTCCGGCTGCCTCCCGTCGCCCGCTGGGTCTCCCTCGGGCTCCTCTTGGTTCCCCCTCCTTCTCTCCCTGGCCTCCCGTCTTTGTCCCTCCTGCCTCTGCTCCCCCTCGCTTTGTTCCTCCTGTCTCTGTCCCTCCTCTCTTTGTCCCTCGTCCCTCTGGCTTCTGCTCCTCTTTCCCCGATGTTCCCTTCGTTCACTCCCGGTCCTTTTGTCCTGCCTGTTCCCTCCGTGTCCCCCTTTCTGATCTGTTTCTCTGCCTTTCCTGTCTTATGTCAAGTCTTGTCCTGGCTCCTTCCCCTGTGCCAGTTCTGTCTGTCCGTTCTGTTCCCTGTCCCTCATTAATGAGGTTTTATATAGATATACATATATGCCCGGCTTGTCCGCTCCTCGTGTGTGCCACGCCCCCTGATTACCCACGTGTGCTTCCCTGATCGTCTCCTGCTTTGCCCGATTACTTTGATTAGTCATGACCTATTTTAAGTCCTGGTCTTACCTGTTTGCCCTGTCCGTCATTGTAGTTTGTCAATGCCTGCGTTCCGTCCTGCTCTACCCGCTCCGTTTCCCCGATTAAAGACCCGTTTTCACAAACACAAAAAAAACTATATGTATACATATACATACACTGAACAAAAATATAAACGCAACACTTTTGTTTTTGCTCCCATTTTTCATGAGATGGACTTAAAGATCTACAATTCATTCCAGATACACAATATTACCATTTCTCTCAAACATTTCTCACAAATCAGTCTAAATGTGTGATAGTGAGCACTTCTGCTTTGCTGAGATAATCCATCCCACCTCACAGGTGTGCCACATCAAGATGCTGATCTGACATCATGGGTAGTGCACAGGTGTACCTTATACTGCCCACAATAAAAGGCCACCCTGGAATGTGCAGTTTTGTCTCACAGCAAAATGCCACAGATGCCACAAGCATTGAGGGAGCGTGCAATTGGCATGCTGACAGCAGGAATGTCAACCAGATCTGTTGCTCGTGCATTGAATGTTCATTTCTCAACCATAAGCCGTCTCCAAAGGCGTTTCAGAGAATATGGCAGTACATCCAACCGGCCTCACAACCGCAGACCACGTGTAACCACACCAGCCCAGGACCTCCACATCCAGCAGGTTCACCTCCAAGATCGTCTGAGACCAGCCACTCAGACAGATGATGCACGGCCCCATGTTGCAAGGATCTGTACACAGTTCTTGGAAGCTGAAAATGTCCCAGTTCTTGCATGGCCAGCATACTCACCGGACATGTCACCCGTTGAGCATGTTTGGGATGTGCTTGACCGGCGTATACGACAGCGTGTACCAGTTCCCACTAATATCCAACAACTTCGCACAGCCATTGAAGAGGAGTGGACCAACATTCCACAGGCCACAATTGACAATCTGATAAACTCTATGCGAAGAAGATGTGTTGCATTGTATGAGGCAAATGGTGGTCACACCAGATACTGACCGGTTCTGAGTCCCCAGACCCCCAATAAAGCAAAAAACTGCACATTCCAGGGTGGCCATTTATTGTGGGCAGTATAAGGTACACCTGTGCACTACCCATGATGTCAGATCAGCATCTTGATGTGGCACACCTGTGAGGTGGGATGGATTATCTCAGCAAAGCAGAAGTGCTCACTATCACACATTTAGACTGATTTGTGAGAAATGTTTGAGAGAAATGGTAATATTGTGTATCTGGAATGAATTGTAGGTCTTTAAGTCCATCTCATGAAAAATGGGAGCAGAAACAAGAGTGTTGCGTTTATATTTTTGTTCAGTATATATATTTATGGGTGTATCGAGACTAGATGGTCAGTATGGATAACTAAGGTGCACTAAAACTGGGTGAGCAGGCAAGGCATGTCACCCAGGTTGTGTGACAATTATTTTATATAAATGTATATATGTATATATATATTCCATCCACCATCCCTCCTTTACAGAGAACTGCGTTATTTTTATTGTCCATTACGAAAAAAATAAAAAAACTATATATATATATATATATATATATATATATATACATATATATTTATGGGTGTATCGAGACTAGATGGTCATTATGGATAACTAAGGTGCACTAAAACTGGGTGAGCAGGCAAGGCATGTCACCCAGGTTGTGTGACAATTATTTTATATAAATGTATATATATATATATATATTCCATCCACCATCCCTCCTTTACGGAGAACTGCGTTATTTTTCTTTTCTATTGCTAATAAAAAAACTATATATATGTACATGTATATATATATATATATATATATATATATATATATATATATATATATATATGGGTGTATCGAGACTAGATGGTCAGTATGGATAACTAAGGTGCACTAAAATTGGGTGAGCAGGCAAGGCATGTCACCCAGGTTGTGTGACAATTATTTTATATATATGCATATACATATTCCATCCACCATCCCTCCTTTATGGAGAACTGCGTTATTTTTATTGTCTATTGCAAAAAAAAAACAGAAAAACTATATATATATATATATATATATATATATATATATATATATATATATATACATATATATTCATGGGTGTATCGAGACTAGATGGTCATTCTGGATAACTAAAGTGCACTAAAATTGGGTGAGCAGGCAAGGCATGTCACCCAGGTTGTGTGACAATTATTTTATATAAATGTATATATATATATATATATATATATATATATATATATATATATATATATATATATATATATATATATATATTCCATCCACCATCCCTCCTTTACGGAGAACTGCGTTATTTTTCTTTTTTATTGCTAATAAAAAAACTATATATATATACATATATATTTATGGGTGTATCGAGACTAGATGGTCATTATGAATAACTAAGGTGCACTAAAATTGGGTGAGCAGGCAAGGCATGTCACCCCGGTTGTGTGACAATTATTTTATATATATATTCCATCCACCATCCCTCCTTTACGGAGGACTGCTTTATTTTTAATATCCATTGCGAAAAAAAAACACAAGAAAAAGAAAAAATATCTATATATATACATATATATATATATATATATATATATATATATGGGTGTGTCGAGACTAGATGGTCAGTATGGATAACTAAAGTGCACTAAAATTGGGTGAGCAGGCAAGGCATGTCACCCAGGTTGTGTGACAATTATTTTATATAAATGTATATATATATATATATATATATATATATATATATAATATATATATATATATATTCCATCCACCATCCCTCCTTTACGGAGAACTGTGTTATTTTTCTTTTCTATTGCTAATAAAAAAACTATATATATGTACATATATATATATATATATATGGGTGTATCGAGACTAGTTGGTCATTATGGATAACTAAGTTGCACTAAAATTGGGTGAGCAGGCAAGGCATGTCACCCAGGTTGTGTGACAATTATTTTATATATATGTATATATATATTCCATCCACCATCCCTCCTTTATGGAGAACTGCGCTATTTTTATTGTCTATTGCAAAAAAAAAAAAAAAAAAAAACAATACATATATATACATATATATTTATGGGTGTATCGAGACTAGATGGTCATTATGAATAACTAAGGTGCACTAAAATTGGGTGAGCAGGCAAGGCATGTCACCCCGGTTGTGTGACAATTATTTTATATATATATTCCATCCACCATCCCTACTTTACGGAGAACTGCGTTATTTTTATTGTCCATTGCGAAAAAAAAAAAACTATATATATACATATATATTTATGGGTGTATCGAGACTAGTTGGTCATTATGGATAACTAAGTTGCACTAAAATTGGGTGAGCAGGCAAGGCATGTCACCCAGGTTGTGTGACAATTATTTTATATATATGTATGTATATATTCCATCCACCATCCCTCCTTTACGGAGAACTGCGTTATTTTTCTTTTCTATTGCTAATAAAAAAACTATATATATGTACATATATATATATATATTTATGGGTGTATCGAGACTAGTTGGTCATTATGGATAACTAAGGTGCACTAAAATTGGGTGAGCAGGCAAGGCATGTCTCCCCAGTTGTGTGACAATTATTTTATATAAATGTATATATATATTCCCTCCACCACCCCTCCTTTACGGAGGACTGCTTTATTTTTAATATCCATTGCGAAAAAAAAACACAAGAAAAAGAAAAAATATCTATATATATACATATATATATATATATATATATATATATATATATATATATGGGTGTGTCGAGACTAGATGGTCAGTATGGATAACTGAGGTGCACTAAAATTGGGTGAGCAGGCAAGGCATGTCACCCAGGTTGTGTGACAATTATTTTATATATATGCATATACATATTCCATCCACCATCCCTCCTTTACGGAGAACTGCGTTATTTTTATTGTCTATTGCAAAAAAAAAACAGAAAAACTATATATATATATATATATATATATATATATATATATATATATATATATATATATATATATATATATACATATATATTCATGGGTGTATCGAGACTAGATGGTCATTATGGATAACTAAAGTGCACTAAAATTGGGTGAGCAGGCAAGGCATGTCACCCAGGTTGTGTGACAATTATTTTATATAAATGTATATATATATATATATATTCCATCCACCATCCCTCCTTTACGGAGAACTGCGTTATTTTTCTTTTCTATTGCTAATAAAAAAACTATATATATATACATATATATTTATGGGTGTATCGAGACTAGATGGTCATTATGAATAACTAAGGTGCACTAAAATTGGGTGAGCAGGCAAGGCATGTCACCCCGGTTGTGTGACAATTATTTTATATATATATTCCATCCACCATCCCTCCTTTACGGAGGACTGCTTTATTTTTAATATCCATTGCGAAAAAAAAACACAAGAAAAAGAAAAAATATCTATATATATATACATATATATATATATATATATATATATATATATATGGGTGTGTCGAGACTAGATGGTCAGTATGGATAACTAAAGTGCACTAAAATTGGGTGAGCAGGCAAGGCATGTCACCCAGGTTGTGTGACAATTATTTTATATAAATGTATATATATATATATATATATATATATATATATATATATATATATATATTCCATCCACCATCCCTCCTTTACGGAGAACTGCGTTATTTTTCTTTTCTATTGCTAATAAAAAAACTATATATATGTACATATATATATATATATATGGGTGTATCGAGACTAGTTGGTCATTATGGATAACTAAGTTGCACTAAAATTGGGTGAGCAGGCAAGGCATGTCACCCAGGTTGTGTGACAATTATTTTATATATATATGTATATATATATTCCCTCCACCACCCCTCCTTTACGGAGGACTGCTTTATTTTTAATATCCATTGCGAAAAAAAAACACAAGAAAAAGAAAAAATATCTATATATATATACATATATATATATATATATATATATATATATATATATATATATATATGGGTGTGTCGAGACTAGATGGTCAGTATGGATAACTAAAGTGCACTAAAATTGGGTGAGCAGGCAAGGCATGTCACCCAGGTTGTGTGACAATTATTTTATATAAATGTATATATATATATATATATATATATATATATATATATATATTCCATCCACCATCCCTCCTTTACGGAGAACTGCGTTATTTTTCTTTTCTATTGCTAATAAAAAAACTATATATATGTACATATATATATATATATATATGGGTGTATCGAGACTAGTTGGTCATTATGGATAACTAAGTTGCACTAAAATTGGGTGAGCAGGCAAGGCATGTCACCCAGGTTGTGTGACAATTATTTTATATATATATGTATATATATATTCCCTCCACCACCCCTCCTTTACGGAGGACTGCTTTATTTTTAATATCCATTGCGAAAAAAAAACACAAGAAAAAGAAAAAATATCTATATATATACATATATATATATATATATATATATATATATATGGGTGTGTCGAGACTAGATGGTCAGTATGAATAACTAAGGTGCACTAAAATTGGGTGAGCAGGCAAGGCATGTCACCCAGGTTGTGTGACAATTATTTTATATAAATGTATATATATATATATATATTCCATCCACCATCCCTCCTTTACGGAGAACTGCGTTATTTTTCTTTTCTATTGCTAATAAAAAAACTATATATATATGTACATATATATATATATATGGGTGTATCGAGACTAGTTGGTCATTATGGATAACTAAGTTGCACTAAAATTGGGTGAGCAGGCAAGGCATGTCACCCAAGTTGTGTGACAATTATTTTATATATATGTATATATATATTCCATCCACCATCCCTCCTTTATGGAGAACTGCGTTATTTTTATTGTCTATTGCAAAAAAAAAAACAAAAAAAACTATATATATATACATATATATTTATGGGTGTATCGAGACTAGATGGTCATTATGAATAACTAAGGTGCACTAAAACTGGGTGAGCAGGCAAGGCATGTCACCCAGGTTGTGTGACAATTATTTTATATATATGTATATATATATTCCATCCACCATCCCTCCTTTATGGAGAACTGCGTTATTTTTATTGTCTATTGCAAAAAAAAAAACAAAAAAAACTATATATATATATACATATATATATATGGGTGTATCGAGACTAGAAGGTCATTATGCATAACTAAAGTGCACTAAAATTGGGTGAGCAGGAAAGGCATGTCACCCCAGTTGTGTGACAATTATTTTATATATATGTATATATATATATATATTCCCTCCACCACCCCTCCTCTACGGAGGACTGCTTTATTTTTATTTCCATTGCAAAAATAAAAAATTTTAAAACACAAAAAAAAAAAAAAACGAAAATAATAATAATAAAAATAATTTTGAATGTGTATTCAAATAAGTTTGAATGTGTGTGAACTATATATAAATATATATATACACATGCATATACAGAAATATATACACACACACACATATATATATATACACACACACACACAGACACACACTCACATAAACACATACACACACTGTGTACAGTCTTATGCAAAGGTTTGGCACCCCTTGACAAATAACATCTTTTCAATTACAAAAGCAACAATATCAGTTAATACAGTCTCTTTAGGAACTGGGGGAAAAATACACAATATTTTCAGCAAACATTGATGAATAGTTACTTTTTATGCCATAAATTGAACAAAATTACAAAATAAAAACATTATTATGGCACTCTGCAAAAGTTTGGGCACCCTACGTAATCAGTACTTAGTAACACCTCCTCTGCCAGATATCACAGCTTACAAGCGCTTCTTATAGCCAGCTGAAAGGCTTTCAGTTCTTGTACTTGGGATTTTCTCACATTCTTCCTTGCAAAAGGCTTCTAGTTCTGTAATATTCTAATATATCAAGGGCTGTATTGTCAAATAGGAGATCGGCAGCATTCTCCCACCTGAGAAAACTGTACTACAATGCCCTTGATAGTGTGTAGAAACACACTCGTCAGCTCTAGTCCTCCTGTAACAACGCAAAAGGACTGGCAACCCTCAGGTATTTATGCGTGCGATTGTATGATAAATTCACCCTGACAGTCTCACACTTCTCTTGGTACCAACAGGTCTCATGGAATATATAAAAGGCAACTGCAACAATTATACTCGGCACTAAACATCGAGGCACGGAAATGCAGCAGAGCTTGTGTATTTCTCAGGATGCATTCTAGTAAAATGCCCGGAAAATGAGCTAAAGACATATTTCAAGGGGCACTATATAAAACCGATGGAAATTTTACTGATTAAATAAAAGGAAAAGCATCGTTTGAAAAATCACAAATGTTTCTAAGATTCAATGCATCGCTTTTTGACCACATCATAGCGATGAACACATCATTGTTCCTGACAATGTCCTAATACAGAAATAAAACTTTATGTTGGTAAACTCAAAAAGCCTTCAGCTGTCACACTGGCTAACGATCTCAAACGATTATAAAGCAGCATTTTGAAAAGCGCTGTTTTAAAATAACAGATACAACACTTACCTTGTCTTCTGGCCAAATGCTTTTCACGGCTTGGCACTCCAACGGTGCTGAAACGAAATTTGTATTTCCTCCTACCTCGTTGGCCCTTCAGTTCTTCTTTTCTCCCTTTGGATGTTTTTTTCCTTCTTCTTTGGATATTGTTTTTTATTTTTGTTTGTTTTTTTTTACTTTGCATGTTTTTCCTTCTTCGGATATTATTTTTTTGGCTTATTTTTTTAGACGATGTTTTTTTCGTCTTCTTTAAAAATTGATTTTTTTCGTCTTCTTTAAATATTGTTTTTTTTTTCATCCTTTTGATGTTGTTTTACGGAACAAGAGCCGTACAGTGCTACTCTATCAGGAGGTAGCGCCAACTGAACGCCTTGAAGCAGTACCCAGCTCTTTTATAGGGAGCGTCAACCCGAAGTCAAGTTCTAGAACGTTGCACTCACTTTTCATTGGTTTCCCAGCTATGCTGTCAGAATAATGTTTGCTGATTGGTCGAAAATTTTAAAACGTACCCGAGTACTGTAAAAAAAACTCAAGATCTTGCTACCCTACGGAGCACCCATAAGGTGATTTTTTTTATACGTTATATGCAGCTATTTGTAGCAGGCCGTAATTAGACTAATCCACCCTTTGTCAATAAAGCCAACAAGAGAACAGGTTGCCCAAAGTTTGCTCAGGTACACGCCACAGCACAACCTTAAAAACACATCCAGCACAAATCACACTAGTGAATGACACAGCAAATCACAGCAATAAAAAAGACCCCTATGGGCAATCCAGCACCCAGACTACAGGTGCCAAAAGGCCCAGCCTGCCTAATAATGAACCCAAAATATACATACAACAAAGAAAAAGACACAAACAAAAAAGAAAATAAAACTAGCCAGCTGCTCCCACTAAACCCCGCTCCCGAGGCCACTAAGCCGGCTGGCTTGATAATACACGATACAACCTCAGATAAAACATATTAAAGCAACACCAGGGAGGTTTACAACCTGATCCTTAAAATTATCGACCCGTAATTCCACCTTGAAAACCCCTAAAGAACAGTAGTTTACCCCATGACTCACTGCCCCATTCAAACAAAAAAAAAACAGGTTTTTGGGGTAACCTTTAGGTCAGCTCTTCAAAACCAGGTATGAGGACTCTTCAGCTAATCAGTCCTCTAATTAGAAATCTAATTAGGGAGTTGCAGCGAAAACCTGCATACACACCGGCCCTTTGCGGATAAGATTGTTCACCCCTGAAACAAGCAAACAGAAAGGCTGCTACACTGCAAATTCAATATGCCCGCCGATGCTCCACCAAATCTATCAGGACCCTGCCTGTCTTTCCCGTGCCTGCTCCTTTGCCAATATGCCCTACCATCGGAACATGCACAGCCATCTCGCCCCGGCTATGCCTCCAGTCCGAACTGCAGTTCCTATACCTGCCTATAATTGCCTGGCTACAATCCATCCCCCAAAATGAAATTGATGACCCAACGATCACAGCTAAGAATTCTATCCCCAAACCACTGGTCTTCCTCCCCAACCGAACGATCATTCACTGACCGTGGTAACTTATAAGGGTTGGTATGATGACCAGTGGTGGACCTCACCGAACGTTTAACTGGTCTCTACACCTCGGGGGGGACATAACCTCCTCCATTATACGAGGCCTACTTGTGGATGCTCTATTGCGACCCCTCCCACCAGCCCTGTCCCCGTAAAATCACAGAGTCCTCATCCGATTCCATTTCTGTTGCCCCTGTGGGCAACCCAGACTCAGGAGACATTACCAGAACATCTTCCCCTGACATAACAACCCCCTGTGGTACTGGACGCAACTCTGTTCGGTGAACTTGACGGACAACCCCGTCCCCCTCCATTGGAGTTGCAGAGTAAACTGCACCCTGATCTTGGGGACACCGAACTACCATATACAAACAGGCATCCCAATGATCCTGTATTTTACCTCGAACATGGTTCCGCAAACACACCAGCTGACCTTCATCAAACCCCTAATCATTAACCAACTCATTGTGTTTCCGATTTCGTGGTGTGGCTTGTTCCTCCAACTAAGCCTTCACATACTCTTGAAGCACCTGCAAACTTTCCTGATGGTTTTGTACCCATTCCTCCAAAGGTCCACCATACTGACTGATCCCGGCAGGAGCCTGAAGATAGTGTATCGGTAATCGAGGCTCACAGCCAGACCTTAAATAAAAAGGCATCATCCAGTCATTTGGTGGGGTGTAGTATTGTAAGCTTCTCTGCTGGAGGAAGTGTGTGAAGCAAATTGTGCAAAAAAAATATTAAAGCAACACCAGGGAGGTTTACATCTAGATCCTTAAAATGATCGACCTGCAATTCCACCTTGAAAATCCAATTACCATATAAAGGATACAAGATGTAAAGATGACAAATGACATGGCACACATTTGTTGTTTAGACTGTTGTGTCAGGTTAATTGAAAGCTGAAGGATCTTAGTGTTTACTAGTCTAAGTAACAGAATGTCTAAACACTGTGCTTGCCTTTATGGGTTTTTAAGCAGAACATATAGGTATAGAAACATATTAACATTACGTTTCACGATTCACTGACTGGAGAATAGGAGAATATACACATCAATATTACTACTTAAGTTAACTAACCCTAATCCCAACCCCTATTGGCACGGAGCCCGCCAGGGTTCAGGTGAGATATAAATCTGTAATCTGTATCAATGGTTTTGCTATCCATACCCACCCTATTAATGTTAGCTTCCCAGGGTTTCTTGTTAGACAAGCTCTGTGTCTCTCTATACCCCCATTTACTGCACGACTGATTGTCCATTTATAAAGAATCAAATAGGGTGAAGATGGTTTTAGTTTACAATTACTCTGGAAGGTGACCAGATTAAAAAAAACTAAATACCATGCCTACGTGTATGTAATCTCCATCACAGTCCCCATTTTCCCCATAATCCTCGTTTTGATAGTGCCAATTTGTGTAATGTGAGTTTTTTTTTTTTTTTAAAAACTGTTATAGAAGAACATACTGGATGCCACATGTGTACAATTACCCCTTTCTAATTAGTGGGGTCCGTTGTGTCAGCTACAGCCTTTACTAACATACACATAAGTATACAGTCTTACAGCACTTTTGTTTTCCTTTTGTATTTAATGGTTTTCCATTTAGGGGGCAGCATGGTGGTGCAGTGGTTAGCACTGTTGCCTCACACCTCTAGGGCCCGGGTTCGAGTCTCCACCTGGGTCACATGTGTGTGGAGTTTGCATGTTCTACCCATGTCATCGTGGGGTTTCCTCCGGGTACTCTGGTTTCCCCCACAGTCCAAAAACATGCTGAGGCTAATTGGAGTTGCTAAATTGCCCATAGGAGTGTATGCGTGAGTGAATAGTGTGTGAGTGTGCCCTGCGATGGGCTGGCCCGCCATCCTGAGTTGTTCCCTGTCTCGTGCCCATTGCTTCCGGGATAGGCTCCAGACCCCCCGCGATCCAGTAGGATAAGCGGTTTGGAAAATGGATGGATGGATGGATGGACAGTTTTCCATTTGAGGAATTAGCAAAAAACTGCAGTGCATGATGGGTAGGATCTAAAGGCTGCCTAACGCCCTTAATTTGTTTGCAATTTCGCCAGGTAGGCTACCTTCTTTAAACTGCGTTTTGCTAGACTACACATTTCGAGATGTTTTATTGTAGTCTTGGTAAATATATATATATAGTTTAGCCTAACCCAGCCACTTAAGGGAGCAAGCCAGCTCAGGTAGGTGCCAGTCCCAAGCCCGGATTAATGGAGAGGGTTGGCGTCAAGAAATAAAGAGAAATAAAGACAACTAATACTCCTAGTTTGCGAGATCTGACTGCAATGGCAGCACTGCTACAAGGGTGTGGATAAATCTATACAAATATCACCTGCATGCACATTACTTCTTTTACAATAACCAACTCCTGATCCATACTGTTAGTCGTGAAAAAAAAAACTATCGTGTACATAGAGGCCCTGTGTAAAAAGATAACTGCCAAGGAAAAGATCAAAAACATTTATTTCAAGGATACAAAGTTTTTATGGTCATGTACAGTGTACAGTGCAATTCTTATTTGATTAACTTGAATGTCTCCACAGACTAGACGATTAAACAAATAAAGCAGCGCAACATTACAATAACTAATAACAAATAAACAAAGCTCACGAGTACTATTACAGTATTTATATCATTTATTTAAACTTAATTTTACCAGGTAAATTAACTACAAAGCAGTTACCACTGCTTTACCTGCTTCTCGGGAGAAATAGCAGATATACGTCATGTATGTGACTAAATTCTTAAGCCAATAAGGGCAAAGTTGTGTCGTAATGGAGGCGGATCCAGTTTGTGCAGCCGGTTAAAGACACTACGGGCATGTAAATGGAGAACGAAATTATAGTTATACCGAATCTCCTACACACAATACCAAGGTTACCAACTTTGGTCAGCTGACCGGAGTGAGACGTTCAATTCCCGTAAGATTTCTTTGCGCCAGCCTGAGAGTCTGAAAACACGTCACACCAGATGCATGAGAGATGGAAACCTGGGATATTCAGTCGAATCAGATCAAATATGATGCTAAGTTAGTACTAAGTTAAAATATGTTCCGGACTTGTAACATGCACCCATGATTTGGAACAGTCAGCAGGCTGTCTCTGGCCACGCCCCCTACACTCGGTCCGGCCCCTGGCTTTTCCTGAATTCTGATTCCTTTAGATAAACATTGACTTCATTGATATTGTTATTGATTTATCGACAGACCATCATACTTTTTAGACGTTATAATAACAACACTCTATTGATCCCCAAAGAGAGAAATTCTCTCCTTGCCTGCCCCCTCTTACTGTCCATGATACACAAGCACATATGTAGAAAAACGTCAGCTTGGAAGCCAAGGCTGGACTTAACCTACTCTATTCTGGTATTCTGTTCTCCCAAGTAAGGCATCCCAAGTTCGAATCCAACTTCCGACAAAAGTTCTTCAATCGCTACAGCACAATTTGAGCCACTGATCGGCTTTAATTGCTTTGTTTTATTTTTGCGTTTCAGGCAAAACTACATAACACTTAAAGACACTTCGGGCATGCAAATGGAGAACGAAATTATAGTTATACCGAATCTCCTACACACAATACCAAGGTTACCAACTTTGGTCAGCTGGCCGGAGTGAGACGTTTCTCAGGCGCCAGCCTGAGAGTCTGAAAACACGTCACACCAGATGCATGAGAGATGGAAACCTGGGATATTCAGTCGAATCAGATCAAATATGATGCTAAGTTAGTACTAAGTTAAAATATGTTCCGCACTTGTAACATGCACCCATGATTTGGAACAGCAGCATACCTGTCAAGGTTTGGATTAGAAAATAAAAGAAATTTTCCGGCACCCGCCGTGAGCCATCCCACCACCGCAACCAGGCTCCAGTATCCCTTACATTTTAAGACAGGAAATATAAAATAATATAAATTATATAAAATATAATATAAATATAAATATAAATATATAAAATATATAAAATATATTTTTGGCCACAACCAGGATTCGAACCCCGGTCTCCCGTGTGAAAGGCGGCGATCTTACCACTACACTATCCAGCAACTATATAATATAAGGGAGATTTACGGGAAAATACTAATACGGGAGGACGGCGGGAAAGAGAAGTAAAATACGGTAGTTTCCCGGCCAAAACGGGAGACTTGACAGCCTGAGATGGTCAGCAGGCTGTCTCTGGCCACGCCCCCTACACCCTGGCTTTTCCAGCGTGTTCGCGAAAACGACTTCATTATTTATCTGATTGATTTATCGACAGACCATCATACTTTTTAGACGTTATAATTGATCCCCCTCTTACTGTCCATGATACACAATGACGAGACACATGTTCACTAATGACGAGAACTATTCTATTTTTCATGCCTTCAAATCTTACATTTACAAATCTTGTTCTTGTTCTCTGCTTTCTCGTTCCCGTAGATATATATTATTATTTTTGGTCGGAGGGTCCAGGTTAGCTTATTTCTTATTTCTCAGGTCAGCTGCTCTTGTATTCAGCCTACTAATATATATGTACTTTAACACTACACTATCCAGAGATTCTTGGTCGGAGGGTCCAGGTTTCCAGCTTAGCTTATTTCTTATTTCTCAGGTCAGCTGCTCTTGTATTCAGCCTACTAATATATATGGGGCTTGGTACCCAATCTCGGAATGTGGGGATGATGATATCTCCCCCCTGACCTGTCGTCCTGGCTCCCCCTTGTCGTAGCAATCGTGTTGTACCTCATCAATCTCTAGTTGTGATAGCAGTTGTTTCTGGCCACAACCGGGATTCGAACCCCGGTCTCCCGTGTGAAAGGCGGCGATCTTACCACTACACTATCCAGCAACTATATAATACAATATATATATATATATATATATTATAAGGGAGATTTACGGGAAAATACTAATACGGGAGGACGGCGGGAAAGAGAAGTAAAATACGGTAGTTTCCCGGCCAAAACGGGAGACTTGACAGCTATGGTCAGCAGGCTGTCTCTGGCCACGCCCCCTACAGTCGGTCCGGCCCCTGGCTTTTCCAGCGTGTTCGCGAAAACGACTTCATTTATTTTCTTATTGATTTATCGACAGACCATCATACTTTTTAGACGTTATAATAACAACACTCTATTGATCCCCAAAGAGAGAAATTCTCTCCTTGCCTGCCCCCTCTTACTGTCCATGATACACAAGCACATATGTAGAAAAACGTCAGCTTGGAAGCCAAGGCTGGACTTAACCTACTCTATTCTGGTATTCTGTTCTCCCAAGTAAGGCGTGGGTTCGAATCCAACTTCCGACAAAAGTTCTTCAATCGCTACAGCACAATTTGAGCCACTTACGGCTTTAATTGCTTTGTTTTATTTTTGCGTTTCAGGCAAAACTACATAACACTTAAAGACACTACGGGCATGTAAATGGAGAACGAAATTATAGTTATACCGAATCTCCTACACACAATACCAAGGTTACCAACTTTGGTCAGCTGACCGGAGTGAGACGTTCAATTCCCGTAAGATTTCTTTGCGCCAGCCTGAGAGTCTGAAAACACGTCACACCAGATGCATGAGAGATGGAAACCTGGGATATTCAGTCGAATCAGATCAAATATGATGCTAAGTTAGTACTAAGTTAAAATATGTTCCGCACTTGTAACATGCACCCATGATTTGGAACAGCAGCATACCTGTCAAGGTTTGGATTTGAAAATAAAGGAAATTTTCCGGCACCCGCCGTGAGCCATCCCACCACCGCAACCAGGCTCCAGTATCAACAACAACAAACAAACAAATTTATTTTTATATAGCGCATTATCACAACATTACATTGTCTCAAAGCGCTTTACAGTATCCTCACCCAAAGCCCCCAGTGAGTAAGCCATAGGCGACAGTGGCAAGGAAAAACTCCCTAGAAGGAAGAAACCTTGAGAGGGACCAGACTCAAAGGGGAAGCCCATCCTCCAGGGGCCGGCAGGGATAGTCAAATAGAGAGAGGAGAGCAAGGAAGATAAGCCAATGCCGAAGCCGAGTCTTCTTCCAATTGCCAGGCAACCAGAGGTAAGGCAGCGGGTCATACATGGAAGATCAGAACGGCGAGCTGGATGCAGGGACGTCACTGGTGGTGGTCGGGTGTGCTGGATATCTTGATAGATTGAGGTCTCCAGGCATCACCCCCAGGAGGAGTAGGGGAAATAAAATGTACAATTAGGCATAGTAGAGGAGGCTATTGGCAGTGCTAAAAGCTAGGTGAGTACAATATGAAGTGCAATCTGCAAGCTCCGGCAGATATGGCTATGGCAGCATCAGTAGGAGGGAGAGGCAAGTGGGAATGCCGGCATGGGGAGTCCCTGAAATGTCAGCACTCCAGTTCCACAAGAGATTGCAAAGCTAGAGTGACAGCACTGACAATCCAGTTCATCCAAAGCCAATGGCACCGATCCCCACCCAGCTCTACACCTCACACTACAGGTCTGCCTGGGAGTGAAGAGTTAGCTAGGGCTAGAACTAGTGTCCCTATACGCTAAACTAAACAGGTGTGTTTTTAGTCTGGACTTGAGTTTTTAGTCTGGACAGAGCACGTTACTGACACACACATCTTCTTCGCAATGTTGCACACCTCTTTAAAATTTGCCTTTGTGATCTCCGATTGCCTCAATCGGACATCATTAGTGCCGACGTGGATAACTATCTGAGAGTATTTACGTTTACTTTTAGCCAGCACTTTTAAATTTGCCGAGATGTCGGTCGCTCTGGCACCCGGGAGACAATTTACAATGGTCGCTGGAGTCGCTACTCTCACGTTTCTTAGAATAGAATCACCAATTATTAGAGCACTTTCAACAGGCGTCTCAGTGGGAGTTTCACTGAGTGGGGAGAACCTGTTGGAAACGCGGATAGGCGAATGGTGCCGGTGTAAGTTTGGTTTGGATTTGCGACTATGCCGCCGGGTCGTCACCCACTCGCCTTGCTGCGAAGGCTCTGCTGCCGGAGCAGGGGGAGACTTACTGGCTATCGCGGACATATCCGGAGCCGCTAATACTGAGTCAATAAAACTCTCATTCTCCTGAATGTTATGTAACGTCCGGATACGTCCCTCTAACACTACAATCTTCTCCGTCAGTCTAGCGACTAACTGACACTTCTCACATGTATAAATACCGCTAATGACTGGAGAAGAATAGCTAAACATATTACACTCAGAACACGGAACAGTAGACATGGCGTTGTACTTACGTAAACTGAGGCTGTAAGGCTGGAAGCACCTTCTTAATTGAACGAAGATCGTGGGTCGGTACTTGCGTAGGTGATTAATCCGTCGGGGTCTGGGAAATTTTATTTATTTATTTTGGAGGATTATTAATCTTGCGAAGCTTTTTCCCAATGACTTAACTCGAATTATTATTTAGGTGATATCTATGGTTTCAAAGTTCGCGCGCTAGCAGTCAGTATCACTCTCGCAGGAAACAGGAAACAACGGAAATGACCATGTGTATCCCTTACATTTTAAGACAGGAAATATAAAATAATATAAATTATATAAAATATAATATAAATATAAATATATAAAATATATAAAATATAAAATAACCATTTGTCATTTATTTTCTATTAATTTTTCATGTTCACTCATGCGGCTCTGTCATTCACTAATGACTTGGATTTTTCATGCCGACTGACATCGTTCCTTCCCCGTGGGAGACAAATCTTACAGAACGCGTGACCCATCCTGCTCCTCTTCAGGAAAGTAAATTCGTCATCTTCGTCATCACCCCTTAAAACAATTACTGAAGCGAGACGGCGCACGCGTTACGGCGACAGATTTAAATTGTGAGTGCACTATATCTCGTCGCAAATGGTGCTTAACCACGGCGGGTCTCAAGCACAGGAGACTCCCAATTTCTAAATGACACACACTTGGCTCACAGCGCAAAGTTGTGTTAAACTTGCTTTGTCTAAAGCAGGCACACACATACGAGTATGATCCTGATAGGTAACTAAGCTATCGGTCTTATGTCCAAGCGCAACATAATTTAGGTTAGAACCTCATAACAAGTATTCCCGTTCGCTAATAGAGAGATCTCTCCCAGGATATATAGAAACGGAGACACTCGTCCGAATTGAACCTGGAAACAAAGCGCTACATCTGAGAATCTCGTCAGACATAGGGTTAAAGTTTACTGCAGTTTAATACGAAAGAACTACAATGAAATCACCGAAAATAAAACAAAATAATATAACTACTAATAATAGAAATAAAAATAACTATAATAAGCCCATATGATCCCGCTTAAATGCCTTCAGATTGCCATGAGTGCGACTTTTGCAACCAGTTGACAGTAGCGCTTCTTCACTGCACGTTCGGTCATAAAAAGTTTAAATTGTGTGCTCAGAATAAGTTTAAACCTTGTGCCTTGTGATTATTAACCAATTTTTATGCTGAATGGTCGGCTCAAACTCAATTGCGAAACACCGTGAGTCTGTTAATGTGTGACTTAAATGGAACTCATTAATAACCAGTATCACGTAATAACCTGGGTTAGAATAGAAGGCTTGTCCAACGAGCTGCGTCACCAGGTAATGTAAACGATCGGTAGCGAAGCTCCCCTCACGGCCAATGAGAGAGAGTCTCGCGATATTTCAGGCGAATTTGAGGTTTCAGAGCGTAGATCGCACAGGCAGGGATTCTTGTGAGCACTCAATGAACGGAGGCTGAAGTTGTGTAAAAGACATGCATTTATTCCTATAACTAACATAAGACAGACATTACACCTAACAAACAATAAACACGAAATAACGGAGTGGACACAAACAATGTAATCATGAAAATGCAATGACCAGATTTAAAATGAGTAACCTTAAAAGGGAAAATACTGTTCTGCAAAGCAAGCAATTTGTGGAAATACTGTCCTAAAGTAATATAGCAGGTGAATAGGAGTTTAGGTTGTTATAAATGAAAGGAAGTTTGTTTACTTGGTTGCAGAGTGGGGGGGGGGGGGGTCTTGGCAGTTGGTTGCGGAGGCTGATGAGCTGATGGGTGATGGCACTCAGGGAGGCGCGGTGTTTGCAGCGGTTGTTGGAGTGGAGCCCCTCTGATTCCCTCTCCTGGTGAAGCTTGGGCTTGGTTGCAGTTCTCTGTCCAGCTGGGTCTTCACTGATAGGCTTCAGGAGGGCTTCTTGTGGGCTTCTCTTCTCTTGGGCTGATGTTCTCTGCCTCTCTTCGTGCTGATGGTCTTTTGTTTTCTCCTCCCTTCTGTTTCTCCTCTCCTGGCTTTGTTCTGAGGTGCCAGGTTTTATAGTGTAAAGTTCGTGAATAGGAGTGACCAGGAATTCGACTCCTGGACCAATGGCTGACCATCCATTTGGCGGGCTTTCGGAAGGGGGTCTGTATCAGTCCTTTTGAGATTTATGACCAGAGTGATTTCCCTTGTATTGATGATTTTCGTTAGGCTGGTGTAACTTTTGATATATTCACTTTCGTGGTAACCACTGACCAGATTTGGAAACTGGAGTGATTTTCCATCGGTTTGATACCAAACATGCCATAGCAGCCTAGCGGTTCACACCTCATACCATCTGTAATGATTAATTAATGATTACTTATATTATGTCGTTATGTTATATTACTCACACCTTATTTTATGCCTCACAATCTATATAATTGTAAATATACTGTGTAGCTGCTGGCGCGTTCCAAACTAAATCTCATTGTACTTACAATGTCAATAAAAACATCCATCCATCCATCTAGGCAGGCCAGTGTCGCCTCCATCCTTCCTGAAGTCAGTGATTCCTTTGTCTTTGTGCTGTTTAGTGCCAAATTGTTTGCTGAACTCCAACCTATCAGTTTCTGGACCTCATCTCTGTAAGCTGACTCATAAGAACCAAAGAGATTTACAAATGAGAGGAGGCCATTCGGCCCCCCATCAAGCTCCTTTGAGGAGAACTTAGCTAATAGCTCAAAAATCTTATCTAGCTCTGATTTAAAAGAACCCAGGGTTTTAGCTTGTGTTACAATAACAGGAAGACTATTCCATACTCTAACTACACGCTGTGTACAGAAATGCTTCATCAAATTCGTTTTAAAATGTTCTCCAGCTAATTTCCACTTATGGCCACGAGTTCTGGTATTTAAACTAACATTGAAATAGCCATTTGGCTGAACAGCATCCAGACCTGTTAGAATCTTAAACACCTGGATTATGTCCCCCCTTAGTCTCCTTTGCTCGAGGCTAAACAGATTCAGCTCAGCTAACCTCTCCTCATTAGACATTCCTCTAAGACCAGGAATCATTCTCGTTGCCCTACGTTGCACCTTTTCCAAGGCAGCAATGTCCTTCTTAAGGTATGGTAACCAAACCCGCACACAATATTCTAGGTGGGGTCTTACCAAGGAATTATATTATCGTAGCATCACTTGCCTTGTCTTAAACTCCACACACCTAGAGATGCAATGTGCCTTCTCGCGTGGTGTTCCTGCAGAGGGAGTCTGTGAGTGCTGGAGATTGGGGGAGGGGGCAGTGTGGCTATGTCTGCTCTGTGTTCCTCCAGACGAGCAAAGAAGCTGTTTAGCTCCTTTGCTAAAAGGGCGTTGCTGTTAACAGTGACGGTGTTGTTGCCTTTGAAGTTTGTAATGTGTTGTATTCCCTGCCACACCCACTGTGGGTTGTTGTATGTGAAGTAGACCTCTATTTTCTGTTTCTCTGCCTGCCTGGCAACCTTGATGCCCCTATTCAGGTTAGCTCTGGCTGCACTCTGTGTTCTTGACTGCGCTGTCTTGTCCTGTAGTATTGTATTGTTGCTCTTGTGTTTATCTTGCACTTTCTCCCTCTGTTTGTGCTCCTTTCACTCTGTATAGTTCTATCTTGCCCGCACTTGTGTCATCTTGTGTTGTTTCTGTTTTTCTTCTTTGTGTTGCACCGTGGTCCAGGAGGAACAATGTTTCCTTTCACTGTGTACTGTGTATATTGCTGAAATAACAATAAACCCACTTGACCACCTGCCTCAATTCATCCTGAAGAGTTTTCCAATGTTGTTCAAAGGTCTGTTTGTTTCGAGTGAAGGACACGCCCCTGGACGTGCTGGATAAGGGGACCACAGATCAGTGTCCTCAGTCCTGCTTCTCCCTTCAAAGCTGAGAGGAAGATGACCCGCCTGCTGCTTCTGGTTTTGGCTTATGGAGCTCTGCTTATCTCCACAGAGGCCCAGCAAGATTACCACAGTCTCCCTGCACTCACAAGACGGCCATTAAACTCGCAGTCGAAAATGCTCATCAAGGAACCCGTCAGCACATGAATTTCTATAACATCCAGGGCCGTCCGAAGGTAACTGCTGAGAAAGTGTTTACAAAAGTGTGAAACTTTCATCATCTGCAAGCTGAACTAATGAGTATCACATTGATTTTGATGTTTTAATTTCAATGCATATGATGCTTAATGTCTCTTCACAATGAAAGTGATGGTTGTATATCTCAGCCCTGGTCAATTTTACCTTCTCACAGTTTCTCTCTGAATCTGCTGCAGTCAAGTCTGTGACAGTTTGCCATTTTTTGGGTGATTATTGTTTGTTATATTGCCTTTAAAACAGTTGTAGGCAATTTTGTATATAACGTGTTTATGTGATTTAGATCAGCAGTGAATACATTGACATTGAGATTCTCTTGAGAGCAACAAAATGTCCAAAGTCAACTGCAACAGACCATCGGGCTGACTGTATTTTCATGGACAAGAGGGTAAGTAAAGAGTCACTGTGACTGTGAGCATTGGACATATCAGTTAGCAAATTAATTTAGGTTCATGTTAACTTTTTTGATGCCCTGCGGGGGAAAGTTAGCCAACAATAAAGTAACAAATACATAGGTGGCCTCAAAGAGCCAGTTCCTTCACCTTATTCTCAAATTTTAGTAGGTTTACAGGCTTAAAGGCTGGATTACCAGGCAGAAGCAAATGCTAATCATCTGAGGGGTGACCTGTAGATTATGCTTCGAGCTATGAACCCTAGCTGGCCTTATTTAAAGACCTGTGGGCTGTACTACAAAGCGGGTTTTACATACCCAGAGTTAACTCAATCGAGCCAGGTTAACTAAAACTCATTGTTGAAATCAGCCTTAAATGGCAGTGTGGTGTTTTGTGGTGAAAGGGCAGGACTTAACTCTTGTTTTAATTAGAAAGCCAGTAATTAAACCTGGTCAGAGCAGGGTAGATGTGCAGTGTGAATTACCCTTTAAATTTACCTCTTTAAATAGTGAACTACAGGACCACTTAGCTTGATCGGAGGACAGTATTTTAATACAGAGCAGTGTTCAGTTAAACGGGATTTGTTGTTCATACTTTTAGATGAACTTGCTTTGTATAATATAGCCTTATGGTGACCCTGCTTTGGAAGCTCTTTCCTCTAAAATTGTTCTGTGTCATTAAACCCTGCACTCCAGCAGCTCTGCCTTAAATCATTAGATATATCTTTACTACACCTTCTCTCACTGTATTTATTGCCCACCACTCTTTAAATACTGTTTTTGTGTGTCTGTGTGTTTTTGCAGCCATTCATTAACTGTAGAGTTTGCAGCAGACGGTCTGGTAATGATCTTACACATCCATCAAATGACTGTGTACCAAACAAGAAAGTGGATGAAGTAAGTGTAGAGAGTCTTAGCATTATGGAAATGTAACAGGTGTGTGAATTGTGTCTAAACATGTGGTTAAACTTTGATTGTGTTTGTACATGCAAAAATTTGATCAGAGTACTGTTTATTAATGACAATGTTACTTTTAATCTGAACAACAGTGGCAGCACCAAGGAAAAGCTTGGGGGGGGGGGCTCTAGCTCCTCCTCCAATGACCATAGTACCCCCACAGCACCCCCAAAATATTGGTTTCATTTTTTCTTTAACTATCTGTAAAATCTGTATATTGTGTAAGACATTTTTGCGGTTTTTACAGCATACTTGTAGTGTATTTTTTCTTCAAAGTACACATAGAGGCTCTGTGAGCTAGACGTTAGAATTTCATATTTTATCCTATTTTATCCATGCTGTAGCTTATCGTGCTGTGTGCTTCTATACACCATCTACATAAGCTGAAAAGCTAAAGCACCCGGTCTAAATAATCTCACTCCCCTATAGCACCTGTAGCATTAAGTCACTGGCGCTGCCACTGCTGAATAAACGACTCCAATCTGACTAAACCGCTTAACTTTTCCTCCCCATGTTACATTTCAGGACAAACGACGTAATATGTGTCCTTCTGATAAACCTCTTCTCAGACCTAAAACTGCCTTGGCTTCCAAGGACACTAAAGAAGCTGAAGGAGACCGTCTGGCTGTTTCTGATGGCTGATGGTCCTGCAATGTGGACCAGAGGAGGAAACTGGGAGGGAAAATGCTTTGCTTTATATCATGCCCACCCAAAGCCCCCAGTGAGTAAGCCATAGGCGCCGATAGCATGGAAAAACTCCCAAGAAGGAAGAAACCTTGGGAGGGACCAAACTCAAAGGGGGAGCCCATCCTCCTGGGGCCGGCAAAGTGTAGGTGCAGGATCACAAAAAAACTTGACGAGAGAAACGAGAGAATTCGACTGTCCCTCACAAAAACTGTAAAGTTTTAGTGGCTAAATTGCTTTTTCTATGCCTTTTCAAACAGGAGGAGATTTGTTTGGCTATACGTAGAAATTTTCTATACAATTTAGACAGCACAGAATCATTAACCTACTTTAATGCATTTATTAATACAACCACATATTTCACACATTTTGACATCAGTCATGCAGTGAAGATACAGTCTCTTTATTTCTTGACGCCAACCCTCCCCATTAATCCGGGCTTGGGACCGACACCTAGTTGAGCTGGCTTTCTCCCTTAAGTGGCTGGGTTAGGCTAAACTATGTACATATTTATGAAGACTACTATAAATTTATAAAGACCTCCCTAAATATGTAGTCTAACAAAACGCAGTTTAAAGAAGGTAGCCTACCTGGTAAACAAAGAAATTAAAAGGCCCACAGCATATAATCGGGCTATATCCAAGCAGTTTTTAAGAACGTAACCTACATGGCGAAATTGAATTACTTTCTGGACCAACAAACGCAACCAGACATGAACATTATGCACCTTCCTAGTCTTGATGTATGTCGTCATACAGATGAGGACGTTAAGGCAGCCTTTAGGTCCGACCCATCATGCACTGCAGTTTTTTGCAAATTCCTCAGATGGAAAACCATTAAATACCTCTTCTATTACCTTATATTACCTTATATTCATGTAATAAATATACAAATATCAATTAGTTGGAAATCAGCCAGACAGACGTAATTACTACAAATGGTTTCCACTGTATTTGTGACTCTGAGTGCCGCAGGCTTGGATGCAGTGCCGCACCATTTTGTAAGGCATGCACTGGCCAATCATGTAGCACTTCTCTCATAAATATTAATGAGACATCACCTACCACCCTGCAAAAAAGAAATTTGCCGCTCGTCCCCCTGCACATGAACCAACATGGCTGTGTCAACCAGCGGAGCTCCGGAGCCTCTGGAGAAACACGCGGCAAAAAAGGCTCGCATACGGTCTTCCAGAGTTTGGGAATACTTCAGTCATGACACCTTTTCTGCGCCTCTACTGTAGCTGGCGTTAATGACGCTGTTTCAGCCATTTTATATTTTCTGTTTACTTATTCTGTCATGTAAGACTGAGACAAATTATCGTTTACGACTATTCTTACACACTGTAGCCTGACTTGCTGACTTAAGTAAGCTTAACTATAAGCTACCTTTGCTAGTGTTTGTGAATAACATGTTTCTCTAGTTATGAAATTATTCCATGTTTTAGCATCTGTTTCAACATTAAAGTCAAATTGGTATATTGAAATATGTAAAAACTATTGAACTATTAGCTTAAGTCTAACATAGAAAATCCTACTGAATCTCTTAAGATTTTCCTTTTTTGTTAATGCACTAATGTTTAAGAAGTGTCTTAAATTGAATTTCAGATTTGTGTGTGGGTGGGAGTGGGTGAATTGTATTAAATTCATACATTCATTCTTTTGGCTCAGACATTACTGACCTAAAACAAATTGAGGCATTGGGTAAGTGCTTAAATTAGCTACTAAATGGCAAAAAATATTCTAAATATCACATTTTCCATTCTTCGGTATAATTTTAATGAATCACCTATGCTGCCAAACATTAACGCATAGATTGTCACAACACTCTATGTTTTAGTTCTTCTTTATGTGTATAGGACGGTGTGATGGTTCTGGTGGTGGGTGTGGCCGACGCTGCTCGCGATGTTTGGCTATGCTGCAGTCCCAGGGACCAAGTTGGAACACATTTCCACCTTCAAGCTTAGGTGGAAAAACGGCACCGAGACCCAGCAGCAGGACAACTTCTTGTCCAGACAACCAGCCCTGCTTCATCATTGAAGTAAGCCCTGTGAACAGGAGCGAGATGTACTTCTGCAGTGGATGTTATAGCGGAAAGAACATCCCCATCCTCACGTCTGCCGGAGTGCCCCCTCAAGTGGGTGTGTGACTTAACTCGATGGATGAATTGGACAGAATGTACTGTTACTAGAGGTCGACCGATATGGGTTTTTCAAGTCAAGGGTCAGGCGATGGCCGATATATGCTGCTGATTTTTTTTGGCCGATAATTGGACGTTTTCCCCTCTATTTGCATGGTAAAATATCACACTAATAATAACAAACGATACACAAAATTTCTCAATTTAGCATTTATTGAATACTCAACTTGGAAACAATAACACATTTATAAACAATAAAAATAGCAGCATCAGAATCTCTGTTAGTGCACAATATAGCAGCAAACTCCTCATGTTTGACGGAAGGAAATTTGTAAACAATACAAAAAGGAATAAGCATGTTATCTTTAGTTGTAATCCCACTTCCAGTCCCTGAGTCTTACTCACCACACTCATACTTCACAGCAAACAGACAGCAGTTAATTAACCAGAAGAGAAAAATGCAAAAACACAACAGAACTTGTAAATAATAACAAACTAATAGACAATAAAAATAGCAGCATCAGAATCTCTATTAGTGCCAAATATAGCAGCAAACTCCTCATGTCTGACGGAAGGAAAATTTGTAAATACACAAAGGAATGAGCACATCTTCAGTTTTAATCCCATTTCCAGTCCCTGAGTCTTCCTCATCCCACAAGCAGGCAAGGCATGTCACCCCGGTTGTGTGACACTTATTTTATATAATAAAATAAGTGCCCCCTGCGGCCCCAGAGCCCGAGCAGCCGTCTCCGCTGCCTGCAGCTACCGCGCCCACGTCCGAGGCGCTTTCCCTGCCTGCAGCTCCCGGGCAGGCGCCCCCTCTGCAGCCTGCAGCTCCAGTCCCTGGCCCCACTCCAGTCCCTTCTCCCCCTGTGACTCTGGTACCCTCACCCCGACGAGCCCGACCCCGGCCGCAGGTCCTTATGTCTGTGTCCCATAAGGGGAGAGGACACAGACGCACGGCTGGGGTCCCACCCGCCCAGCCCCCTGGCTCGCCCTCCCTCGCCGGCGCTAGGGCTTGGTCGGCACCTGCGGGTCCTGGCCCTCCGGGTCGGCTGTCGTCTGCGGGTCCCCCTCCGCGGCCTCGTCGCCCTGCCTCGGTCCCTCCTCCGGCGTCTTATCGGTTGCCTGCGGGCCCCCCGACGGCGGCTCCTCATTCGCCTGCTGGTCCTCCCGCTCTGGCGTGTCGGAGGACGTCGCCGTCTGCTGCGGCTCCCCCTCTCTCCTTGCCCTCGCCAGGGTCCCTTCCAGCTCCTTCGTCCCCTTCCCTGGTCTCCCCTCCGACTCCCTCCTTCGTCCCTGCGTCTGTCCCTCACCCCGTCTCCTCGGCCCCTCCGGCTCCGGCCTCCCGGCCGCCTGCAGCCCTTCCGGCTGCCTCCCGTCGCCCGCTGGGTCTCCCTCGGGCTCCTCTTGGTTCCCCCTCCTTCTCTCCCTGGCCTCCCGTCTTTGTCCCTCCTGCCTCTGCTCCCCCTCGCTTTGTTCCTCCTGTCTCTGTCCCTCCTCTCTTTGTCCCTCGTCCCTCTGGCTTCTGCTCCTCTTTCCCCGATGTTCCCTTCGTTCACTCCCGGTCCTTTTGTCCTGCCTGTTCCCTCCGTGTCCCCCTTTCTGATCTGTTTCTCTGCCTTTCCTGTCTTATGTCAAGTCTTGTCCTGGCTCCTTCCCCTGTGCCAGTTCTGTCTGTCCGTTCTGTTCCCTGTCCCTCATTAATGAGGTTTTATATAGATATACATATATGCCCGGCTTGTCCGCTCCTCGTGTGTGCCACGCCCCCTGATTACCCACGTGTGCTTCCCTGATCGTCTCCTGCTTTGCCCGATTACTTTGATTAGTCATGACCTATTTTAAGTCCTGGTCTTACCTGTTTGCCCTGTCCGTCATTGTAGTTTGTCAATGCCTGCGTTCCGTCCTGCTCTACCCGCTCCGTTTCCCCGATTAAAGACCCGTTTTCACAAACACAAAAAAAACTATATGTATACATATACATACACTGAACAAAAATATAAACGCAACACTTTTGTTTTTGCTCCCATTTTTCATGAGATGGACTTAAAGATCTACAATTCATTCCAGATACACAATATTACCATTTCTCTCAAACATTTCTCACAAATCAGTCTAAATGTGTGATAGTGAGCACTTCTGCTTTGCTGAGATAATCCATCCCACCTCACAGGTGTGCCACATCAAGATGCTGATCTGACATCATGGGTAGTGCACAGGTGTACCTTATACTGCCCACAATAAAAGGCCACCCTGGAATGTGCAGTTTTGTCTCACAGCAAAATGCCACAGATGCCACAAGCATTGAGGGAGCGTGCAATTGGCATGCTGACAGCAGGAATGTCAACCAGATCTGTTGCTCGTGCATTGAATGTTCATTTCTCAACCATAAGCCGTCTCCAAAGGCGTTTCAGAGAATATGGCAGTACATCCAACCGGCCTCACAACCGCAGACCACGTGTAACCACACCAGCCCAGGACCTCCACATCCAGCAGGTTCACCTCCAAGATCGTCTGAGACCAGCCACTCAGACAGATGATGCACGGCCCCATGTTGCAAGGATCTGTACACAGTTCTTGGAAGCTGAAAATGTCCCAGTTCTTGCATGGCCAGCATACTCACCGGACATGTCACCCGTTGAGCATGTTTGGGATGTGCTTGACCGGCGTATACGACAGCGTGTACCAGTTCCCACTAATATCCAACAACTTCGCACAGCCATTGAAGAGGAGTGGACCAACATTCCACAGGCCA
The DNA here is from genome assembly GCF_023856365.1 of Brienomyrus brachyistius. Taxonomy (NCBI): domain Eukaryota; kingdom Metazoa; phylum Chordata; class Actinopteri; order Osteoglossiformes; family Mormyridae; genus Brienomyrus; species Brienomyrus brachyistius. Next base: position 9,668 of record NW_026043348.1, on the reverse strand, counting down.
CAATTGACAATCTGATAAACTCTATGCGAAGAAGATGTGTTGCATTGTATGAGGCAAATGGTGGTCACACCAGATACTGACCGGTTCTGAGTCCCCAGACCCCCAATAAAGCAAAAAACTGCACATTCCAGGGTGGCCTTTTATTGTGGGCAGTATAAGGTACACCTGTGCACTACCCATGATGTCAGATCAGCATCTTGATGTGGCACACCTGTGAGGTGGGATGGATTATCTCAGCAAAGCAGAAGTGCTCACTATCACACATTTAGACTGATTTGTGAGAAATGTTTGAGAGAAATGGTAATATTGTGTATCTGGAATGAATTGTAGGTCTTTAAGTCCATCTCATGAAAAATGGGAGCAGAAACAAGAGTGTTGCGTTTATATTTTTGTTCAGTATATATATTTATGGGTGTATCGAGACTAGATGGTCAGTATGGATAACTAAGGTGCACTAAAACTGGGTGAGCAGGCAAGGCATGTCACCCAGGTTGTGTGACAATTATTTTATATAAATGTATATATGTATATATATATTCCATCCACCATCCCTCCTTTACGGAGAACTGCGTTATTTTTATTGTCCATTACGAAAAAAATAAAAAAACTATATATATATATATATATATATACATATATATTTATGGGTGTATCGAGACTAGATGGTCATTATGGATAACTAAGGTGCACTAAAACTGGGTGAGCAGGCAAGGCATGTCACCCAGGTTGTGTGACAATTATTTTATATAAATGTATATATATATATATATATTCCATCCACCATCCCTCCTTTACGGAGAACTGCGTTATTTTTCTTTTCTATTGCTAATAAAAAAACTATATATATGTACATATATATGTACATATATATATATATATATATATATATATATATATATATATATATATATATATATGGGTGTATCGAGACTAGATGGTCAGTATGGATAACTAAGGTGCACTAAAATTGGGTGAGCAGGCAAGGCATGTCACCCAGGTTGTGTGACAATTATTTTATATATATGCATATACATATTCCATCCACCATCCCTCCTTTACGGAGAACTGCGTTATTTTTCTTTTTTATTGCTAATAAAAAAACTATATATATATACATATATATTTATGGGTGTATCGAGACTAGATGGTCATTATGAATAACTAAGGTGCACTAAAATTGGGTGAGCAGGCAAGGCATGTCACCCCGGTTGTGTGACAATTATTTTATATATATATTCCATCCACCATCCCTCCTTTACGGAGGACTGCTTTATTTTTAATATCCATTGCGAAAAAAAAACACAAGAAAAAGAAAAAATATCTATATATATACATATATATATATATATATATATATATGGGTGTGTCGAGACTAGATGGTCAGTATGGATAACTAAAGTGCACTAAAATTGGGTGAGCAGGCAAGGCATGTCACCCAGGTTGTGTGACAATTATTTTATATAAATGTATATATATATATATATATATATATATATATTCCATCCACCATCCCTCCTTTACGGAGAACTGTGTTATTTTTCTTTTCTATTGCTAATAAAAAAACTATATATATGTACATATATATATATATATATATATGGGTGTATCGAGACTAGTTGGTCATTATGGATAACTAAGTTGCACTAAAATTGGGTGAGCAGGCAAGGCATGTCACCCAGGTTGTGTGACAATTATTTTATATATATATGTATATATATATTCCATCCACCATCCCTCCTTTATGGAGAACTGCGCTATTTTTATTGTCTATTGCAAAAAAAAAAAAAAAAAAAAACAATACATATATATACATATATATTTATGGGTGTATCGAGACTAGATGGTCATTATGAATAACTAAGGTGCACTAAAATTGGGTGAGCAGGCAAGGCATGTCACCCCGGTTGTGTGACAATTATTTTATATATATATTCCATCCACCATCCCTCCTTTACGGAGAACTGCGTTATTTTTATTGTCCATTGCGAAAAAAAAAAAAACTATATATATACATATATATTTATGGGTGTATCGAGACTAGTTGGTCATTATGGATAACTAAGTTGCACTAAAATTGGGTGAGCAGGCAAGGCATGTCACCCAGGTTGTGTGATAATTATTTTATATATATGTATGTATATATTCCATCCACCATCCCTCCTTTACGGAGAACTGCGTTATTTTTCTTTTCTATTGCTAATAAAAAAACTATATATATGTACATATATATATATATATTTATGGGTGTATCGAGACTAGTTGGTCATTATGGATAACTAAGGTGCACTAAAATTGGGTGAGCAGGCAAGGCATGTCACCCCAGTTGTGTGACAATTATTTTATATAAATGTATATATATATTCCCTCCACCACCCCTCCTTTACGGAGGACTGCTTTATTTTTAATATCCATTGCGAAAAAAAAACACAAGAAAAAGAAAAAATATCTATATATATACATATATATATATATATATATATATATACATATATATATATATATATATATATATATATATATATATATATATATATATATATATGGGTGTGTCGAGACTAGATGGTCAGTATGGATAACTAAAGTGCACTAAAATTGGGTGAGCAGGCAAGGCATGTCACCCAGGTTGTGTGACAATTATTTTATATAAATGTATATATATATATATATATATATATATATATATATATTCCATCCACCATCCCTCCTTTACGGAGAACTGCGTTATTTTTCTTTTCTATTGCTAATAAAAAAACTATATATATGTACATATATATATATATATATGGGTGTATCGAGACTAGTTGGTCATTATGGATAACTAAGTTGCACTAAAATTGGGTGAGCAGGCAAGGCATGTCACCCAGGTTGTGTGACAATTATTTTATATATATATGTATATATATATTCCCTCCACCACCCCTCCTTTACGGAGGACTGCTTTATTTTTAATATCCATTGCGAAAAAAAAACACAAGAAAAAGAAAAAATATCTATATATATATACATATATATATATATATATATATATATATATATATATTGGGTGTGTCGAGACTAGATGGTCAGTATGGATAACTAAGGTGCACTAAAATTGGGTGAGCAGGCAAGGCATGTCACCCAGGTTGTGTGACAATTATTTTATATAAATGTATATATATATATATATATTCCATCCACCATCCCTCCTTTACGGAGAACTGCGTTATTTTTCTTTTCTATTGCTAATAAAAAAACTATATATATATGTACATATATATATATATATATGGGTGTATCGAGACTAGTTGGTCATTATGGATAACTAAGTTGCACTAAAATTGGGTGAGCAGGCAAGGCATGTCACCCAAGTTGTGTGACAATTATTTTATATATATGTATATATATATTCCATCCACCATCCCTCCTTTATGGAGAACTGCGTTATTTTTATTGTCTATTGCAAAAAAAAAAACAAAAAAAACTATATATATATATACATATATATTTATGGGTGTATCGAGACTAGATGGTCATTATGAATAACTAAGGTGCACTAAAACTGGGTGAGCAGGCAAGGCATGTCACCCAGGTTGTGTGACAATTATTTTATATATATGTATATATATATTCCATCCACCATCCCTCCTTTACGGAGAACTGCGTTATTTTTATTGTCTATTGCAAAAAAAAAAACAAAAAAAACTATATATATATATACATATATATATATGGGTGTATCGAGACTAGAAGGTCATTATGCATAACTAAAGTGCACTAAAATTGGGTGAGCAGGAAAGGCATGTCACCCCAGTTGTGTGACAATTATTTTATATATATGTATATATATATATATATTCCCTCCACCACCCCTCCTCTACGGAGGACTGCTTTATTTTTATTTCCATTGCAAAAATAAAAAATTTTAAAACACAAAAAAAAAAAAAAACGAAAATAATAATAATAAAAATAATTTTGAATGTGTATTCAAATAAGTTTGAATGTGTGTGAACTATATATAAATATATATATACACATGCATATACAGAAATATATACACACACACACATATATATATATACACACACACACACAGACACACACTCACATAAACACATACACACACTGTGTACAGTCTTATGCAAAGGTTTGGCACCCCTTGACAAATAACATCTTTTCAATTACAAAAGCAACAATATCAGTTAATACAGTCTCTTTAGGAACTGGGGGAAAAATACACAATATTTTCAGCAAACATTGATGAATAGTTACTTTTTATGCCATAAATTGAACAAAATTACAAAATAAAAACATTATTATGGCACTCTGCAAAAGTTTGGGCACCCTACGTAATCAGTACTTAGTAACACCTCCTCTGCCAGATATCACAGCTTACAAGCGCTTCTTATAGCCAGCTGAAAGGCTTTCAGTTCTTGTACTTGGGATTTTCTCACATTCTTCCTTGCAAAAGGCTTCTAGTTCTGTAATATTCTAATATATCAAGGGCTGTATTGTCAAATAGGAGATCGGCAGCATTCTCCCACCTGAGAAAACTGTACTACAATGCCCTTGATAGTGTGTAGAAACACACTCGTCAGCTCTAGTCCTCCTGTAACAACGCAAAAGGACTGGCAACCCTCAGGTATTTATGCGTGCGATTGTATGATAAATTCACCCTGACAGTCTCACACTTCTCTTGGTACCAACAGGTCTCATGGAATATATAAAAGGCAACTGCAACAATTATACTCGGCACTAAACATCGAGGCACGGAAATGCAGCAGAGCTTGTGTATTTCTCAGGATGCATTCTAGTAAAATGCCCGGAAAATGAGCTAAAGACATATTTCAAGGGGCACTATATAAAACCGATGGAAATTTTACTGATTAAATAAAAGGAAAAGCATCGTTTGAAAAATCACAAATGTTTCTAAGATTCAATGCATCGCTTTTTGACCACATCATAGCGATGAACACATCATTGTTCCTGACAATGTCCTAATACAGAAATAAAACTTTATGTTGGTAAACTCAAAAAGCCTTCAGCTGTCACACTGGCTAACGATCTCAAACGATTATAAAGCAGCATTTTGAAAAGCGCTGTTTTAAAATAACAGATACAACACTTACCTTGTCTTCTGGCCAAATGCTTTTCACGGCTTGGCACTCCAACGGTGCTGAAACGAAATTTGTATTTCCTCCTACCTCGTTGGCCCTTCAGTTCTTCTTTTCTCCCTTTGGATGTTTTTTTCCTTCTTCTTTGGATATTGTTTTTTATTTTTGTTTGTTTTTTTTTACTTTGCATGTTTTTCCTTCTTCGGATATTATTTTTTTGGCTTATTTTTTTAGACGATGTTTTTTTCGTCTTCTTTAAAAATTGATTTTTTTCGTCTTCTTTAAATATTGTTTTTTTTTTCATCCTTTTGATGTTGTTTTACGGAACAAGAGCCGTACAGTGCTACTCTATCAGGAGGTAGCGCCAACTGAACGCCTTGAAGCAGTACCCAGCTCTTTTATAGGGAGCGTCAACCCGAAGTCAAGTTCTAGAACGTTGCACTCACTTTTCATTGGTTTCCCAGCTATGCTGTCAGAATAATGTTTGCTGATTGGTCGAAAATTTTAAAACGTACCCGAGTACTGTAAAAAAAACTCAAGATCTTGCTACCCTACGGAGCACCCATAAGGTGATTTTTTTTATACGTTATATGCAGCTATTTGTAGCAGGCCGTAATTAGACTAATCCACCCTTTGTCAATAAAGCCAACAAGAGAACAGGTTGCCCAAAGTTTGCTCAGGTACACGCCACAGCACAACCTTAAAAACACATCCAGCACAAATCACACTAGTGAATGACACAGCAAATCACAGCAATAAAAAAGACCCCTATGGGCAATCCAGCACCCAGACTACAGGTGCCAAAAGGCCCAGCCTGCCTAATAATGAACCCAAAATATACATACAACAAAGAAAAAGACACAAACAAAAAAGAAAATAAAACTAGCCAGCTGCTCCCACTAAACCCCGCTCCCGAGGCCACTAAGCCGGCTGGCTTGATAATACACGATACAACCTCAGATAAAACATATTAAAGCAACACCAGGGAGGTTTACAACCTGATCCTTAAAATTATCGACCCGTAATTCCACCTTGAAAACCCCTAAAGAACAGTAGTTTACCCCATGACTCACTGCCCCATTCAAACAAAAAAAAAAACAGGTTTTTGGGGTAACCTTTAGGTCAGCTCTTCAAAACCAGGTATGAGGACTCTTCAGCTAATCAGTCCTCTAATTAGAAATCTAATTAGGGAGTTGCAGCGAAAACCTGCATACACACCGGCCCTTTGCGGATAAGATTGTTCACCCCTGAAACAAGCAAACAGAAAGGCTGCTACACTGCAAATTCAATATGCCCGCCGATGCTCCACCAAATCTATCAGGACCCTGCCTGTCTTTCCCGTGCCTGCTCCTTTGCCAATATGCCCTACCATCGGAACATGCACAGCCATCTCGCCCCGGCTATGCCTCCAGTCCGAACTGCAGTTCCTATACCTGCCTATAATTGCCTGGCTACAATCCATCCCCCAAAATGAAATTGATGACCCAACGATCACAGCTAAGAATTCTATCCCCAAACCACTGGTCTTCCTCCCCAACCGAACGATCATTCACTGACCGTGGTAACTTATAAGGGTTGGTATGATGACCAGTGGTGGACCTCACCGAACGTTTAACTGGTCTCTACACCTCGGGGGGGACATAACCTCCTCCATTATACGAGGCCTACTTGTGGATGCTCTATTGCGACCCCTCCCACCAGCCCTGTCCCCGTAAAATCACAGAGTCCTCATCCGATTCCATTTCTGTTGCCCCTGTGGGCAACCCAGACTCAGGAGACATTACCAGAACATCTTCCCCTGACATAACAACCCCCTGTGGTACTGGACGCAACTCTGTTCGGTGAACTTGACGGACAACCCCGTCCCCCTCCATTGGAGTTGCAGAGTAAACTGCACCCTGATCTTGGGGACACCGAACTACCATATACAAACAGGCATCCCAATGATCCTGTATTTTACCTCGAACATGGTTCCGCAAACACACCAGCTGACCTTCATCAAACCCCTAATCATTAACCAACTCATTGTGTTTCCGATTTCGTGGTGTGGCTTGTTCCTCCAACTAAGCCTTCACATACTCTTGAAGCACCTGCAAACTTTCCTGATGGTTTTGTACCCATTCCTCCAAAGGTCCACCATACTGACTGATCCCGGCAGGAGCCTGAAGATAGTGTATCGGTAATCGAGGCTCACAGCCAGACCTTAAATAAAAAGGCATCATCCAGTCATTTGGTGGGGTGTAGTATTGTAAGCTTCTCTGCTGGAGGAAGTGTGTGAAGCAAATTGTGCAAAAAAAATATTAAAGCAACACCAGGGAGGTTTACATCTAGATCCTTAAAATGATCGACCTGCAATTCCACCTTGAAAATCCAATTACCATATAAAGGATACAAGATGTAAAGATGACAAATGACATGGCACACATTTGTTGTTTAGACTGTTGTGTCAGGTTAATTGAAAGCTGAAGGATCTTAGTGTTTACTAGTCTAAGTAACAGAATGTCTAAACACTGTGCTTGCCTTTATGGGTTTTTAAGCAGAACATATAGGTATAGAAACATATTAACATTACGTTTCACGATTCACTGACTGGAGAATAGGAGAATATACACATCAATATTACTACTTAAGTTAACTAACCCTAATCCCAACCCCTATTGGCACGGAGCCCGCCAGGGTTCAGGTGAGATATAAATCTGTAATCTGTATCAATGGTTTTGCTATCCATACCCACCCTATTAATGTTAGCTTCCCAGGGTTTCTTGTTAGACAAGCTCTGTGTCTCTCTATACCCCCATTTACTGCACGACTGATTGTCCATTTATAAAGAATCAAATAGGGTGAAGATGGTTTTAGTTTACAATTACTCTGGAAGGTGACCAGATTAAAAAAAACTAAATACCATGCCTACGTGTATGTAATCTCCATCACAGTCCCCATTTTCCCCATAATCCTCGTTTTGATAGTGCCAATTTGTGTAATGTGAGTTTTTTTTTTTTTTTTAAAACTGTTATAGAAGAACATACTGGATGCCACATGTGTACAATTACCCCTTTCTAATTAGTGGGGTCCGTTGTGTCAGCTACAGCCTTTACTAACATACACATAAGTATACAGTCTTACAGCACTTTTGTTTTCCTTTTGTATTTAATGGTTTTCCATTTAGGGGGCAGCATGGTGGTGCAGTGGTTAGCACTGTTGCCTCACACCTCTAGGGCCCGGGTTCGAGTCTCCACCTGGGTCACATGTGTGTGGAGTTTGCATGTTCTACCCATGTCATCGTGGGGTTTCCTCCGGGTACTCTGGTTTCCCCCACAGTCCAAAAACATGCTGAGGCTAATTGGAGTTGCTAAATTGCCCATAGGAGTGTATGCGTGAGTGAATAGTGTGTGAGTGTGCCCTGCGATGGGCTGGCCCGCCATCCTGAGTTGTTCCCTGTCTCGTGCCCATTGCTTCCGGGATAGGCTCCAGACCCCCCGCGATCCAGTAGGATAAGCGGTTTGGAAAATGGATGGATGGATGGACAGTTTTCCATTTGAGGAATTAGCAAAAAACTGCAGTGCATGATGGGTAGGATCTAAAGGCTGCCTAACGCCCTTAATTTGTTTGCAATTTCGCCAGGTAGGCTACCTTCTTTAAACTGCGTTTTGCTAGACTACACATTTCGAGATGTTTTATTGTAGTCTTGGTAAATATATATATATAGTTTAGCCTAACCCAGCCACTTAAGGGAGCAAGCCAGCTCAGGTAGGTGCCAGTCCCAAGCCCGGATTAATGGAGAGGGTTGGCGTCAAGAAATAAAGAGAAATAAAGACAACTAATACTCCTAGTTTGCGAGATCTGACTGCAATGGCAGCACTGCTACAAGGGTGTGGATAAATCTATACAAATATCACCTGCATGCACATTACTTCTTTTACAATAACCAACTCCTGATCCATACTGTTAGTCGTGAAAAAAAAAACTATCGTGTACATAGAGGCCCTGTGTAAAAAGATAACTGCCAAGGAAAAGATCAAAAACATTTATTTCAAGGATACAAAGTTTTTATGGTCATGTACAGTGTACAGTGCAATTCTTATTTGATTAACTTGAATGTCTCCACAGACTAGACGATTAAACAAATAAAGCAGCGCAACATTACAATAACTAATAACAAATAAACAAAGCTCACGAGTACTATTACAGTATGTATATCATTTATTTAAACTTAATTTTACCAGGTAAATTAACTACAAAGCAGTTACCACTGCTTTACCTGCTTCTCGGGAGAAATAGCAGATATACGTCATGTATGTGACTAAATTCTTAAGCCAATAAGGGCAAAGTTGTGTCGTAATGGAGGCGGATCCAGTTTGTGCAGCCGGTTAAAGACACTACGGGCATGTAAATGGAGAACGAAATTATAGTTATACCGAATCTCCTACACACAATACCAAGGTTACCAACTTTGGTCAGCTGACCGGAGTGAGACGTTCAATTCCCGTAAGATTTCTTTGCACCAGCCTGAGAGTCTGAAAACACGTCACACCAGATGCATGAGAGATGGAAACCTGGGATATTCAGTCGAATCAGATC
>NW_026043347.1:0-43612 GCF_023856365.1 Brienomyrus brachyistius | reverse complement strand
AAATAAAAAATTTTAAAACACAAAAAAAAAAAAAAAAACGAAAATAATAATAATAAAAATAATTTTGAATGTGTATTCAAATAAGTTTGAATGTGTGTGAACTATATATAAATATATATATACACATGCATATACAGAAATATATACACACACACACATATATATATATACACACACACACACAGACACACACTCACATAAACACATACACACACTGTGTACAGTCTTATGCAAAGGTTTGGCACCCCTTGACAAATAACATCTTTTCAATTACAAAAGCAACAATATCAGTTAATACAGTCTCTTTAGGAACTGGGGGAAAAATACACAATATTTTCAGCAAACATTGATGAATAGTTACTTTTTATGCCATAAATTGAACAAAATTACAAAATAAAAACATTATTATGGCACTCTGCAAAAGTTTGGGCACCCTACGTAATCAGTACTTAGTAACACCTCCTCTGCCAGATATCACAGCTTACAAGCGCTTCTTATAGCCAGCTGAAAGGCTTTCAGTTCTTGTACTTGGGATTTTCTCACATTCTTCCTTGCAAAAGGCTTCTAGTTCTGTAATATTCTAATATATCAAGGGCTGTATTGTCAAATAGGAGATCGGCAGCATTCTCCCACCTGAGAAAACTGTACTACAATGCCCTTGATAGTGTGTAGAAACACACTCGTCAGCTCTAGTCCTCCTGTAACAACGCAAAAGGACTGGCAACCCTCAGGTATTTATGCGTGCGATTGTATGATAAATTCACCCTGACAGTCTCACACTTCTCTTGGTACCAACAGGTCTCATGGAATATATAAAAGGCAACTGCAACAATTATACTCGGCACTAAACATCGAGGCACGGAAATGCAGCAGAGCTTGTGTATTTCTCAGGATGCATTCTAGTAAAATGCCCGGAAAATGAGCTAAAGACATATTTCAAGGGGCACTATATAAAACCGATGGAAATTTTACTGATTAAATAAAAGGAAAAGCATCGTTTGAAAAATCACAAATGTTTCTAAGATTCAATGCATCGCTTTTTGACCACATCATAGCGATGAACACATCATTGTTCCTGACAATGTCCTAATACAGAAATAAAACTTTATGTTGGTAAACTCAAAAAGCCTTCAGCTGTCACACTGGCTAACGATCTCAAACGATTATAAAGCAGCATTTTGAAAAGCGCTGTTTTAAAATAACAGATACAACACTTACCTTGTCTTCTGGCCAAATGCTTTTCACGGCTTGGCACTCCAACGGTGCTGAAACGAAATTTGTATTTCCTCCTACCTCGTTGGCCCTTCAGTTCTTCTTTTCTCCCTTTGGATGTTTTTTTCCTTCTTCTTTGGATATTGTTTTTTATTTTTGTTTGTTTTTTTTTACTTTGCATGTTTTTCCTTCTTCGGATATTATTTTTTTGGCTTATTTTTTTAGACGATGTTTTTTTCGTCTTCTTTAAAAATTGATTTTTTTCGTCTTCTTTAAATATTGTTTTTTTTTTCATCCTTTTGATGTTGTTTTACGGAACAAGAGCCGTACAGTGCTACTCTATCAGGAGGTAGCGCCAACTGAACGCCTTGAAGCAGTACCCAGCTCTTTTATAGGGAGCGTCAACCCGAAGTCAAGTTCTAGAACGTTGCACTCACTTTTCATTGGTTTCCCAGCTATGCTGTCAGAATAATGTTTGCTGATTGGTCGAAAATTTTAAAACGTACCCGAGTACTGTAAAAAAAACTCAAGATCTTGCTACCCTACGGAGCACCCATAAGGTGATTTTTTTTATACGTTATATGCAGCTATTTGTAGCAGGCCGTAATTAGACTAATCCACCCTTTGTCAATAAAGCCAACAAGAGAACAGGTTGCCCAAAGTTTGCTCAGGTACACGCCACAGCACAACCTTAAAAACACATCCAGCACAAATCACACTAGTGAATGACACAGCAAATCACAGCAATAAAAAAGACCCCTATGGGCAATCCAGCACCCAGACTACAGGTGCCAAAAGGCCCAGCCTGCCTAATAATGAACCCAAAATATACATACAACAAAGAAAAAGACACAAACAAAAAAGAAAATAAAACTAGCCAGCTGCTCCCACTAAACCCCGCTCCCGAGGCCACTAAGCCGGCTGGCTTGATAATACACGATACAACCTCAGATAAAACATATTAAAGCAACACCAGGGAGGTTTACAACCTGATCCTTAAAATTATCGACCCGTAATTCCACCTTGAAAACCCCTAAAGAACAGTAGTTTACCCCATGACTCACTGCCCCATTCAAACAAAAAAAAAACAGGTTTTTGGGGTAACCTTTAGGTCAGCTCTTCAAAACCAGGTATGAGGACTCTTCAGCTAATCAGTCCTCTAATTAGAAATCTAATTAGGGAGTTGCAGCGAAAACCTGCATACACACCGGCCCTTTGCGGATAAGATTGTTCACCCCTGAAACAAGCAAACAGAAAGGCTGCTACACTGCAAATTCAATATGCCCGCCGATGCTCCCCCAAATCTATCAGGACCCTGCCTGTCTTTCCCGTGCCTGCTCCTTTGCCAATATGCCCTACCATCGGAACATGCACAGCCATCTCGCCCCGGCTATGCCTCCAGTCCGAACTGCAGTTCCTATACCTGCCTATAATTGCCTGGCTACAATCCATCCCCCAAAATGAAATTGATGACCCAACGATCACAGCTAAGAATTCTATCCCCAAACCACTGGTCTTCCTCCCCAACCGAACGATCATTCACTGACCGTGGTAACTTATAAGGGTTGGTATGATGACCAGTGGTGGACCTCACCGAACGTTTAACTGGTCTCTACACCTCGGGGGGGACATAACCTCCTCCATTATACGAGGCCTACTTGTGGATGCTCTATTGCGACCCCTCCCACCAGCCCTGTCCCCGTAAAACCACAGAGTCCTCATCCGATTCCATTTCTGTTGCCCCTGTGGGCAACCCAGACTCAGGAGACATTACCAGAACATCTTCCCCTGACATAACAACCCCCTGTGGTACTGGACGCAACTCTGTTCGGTGAACTTGACGGACAACCCCGTCCCCCTCCATTGGAGTTGCAGAGTAAACTGCACCCTGATCTTGGGGACACCGAACTACCATATACAAACAGGCATCCCAATGATCCTGTATTTTACCTCGAACATGGTTCCGCAAACACACCAGCTGACCTTCATCAAACCCCTAATCATTAACCAACTCATTGTGTTTCCGATTTCGTGGTGTGGCTTGTTCCTCCAACTAAGCCTTCACATACTCTTGAAGCACCTGCAAACTTTCCTGATGGTTTTGTACCCATTCCTCCAAAGGTCCACCATACTGACTGATCCCGGCAGGAGCCTGAAGATAGTGTATCGGTAATCGAGGCTCACAGCCAGACCTTAAATAAAAAGGCATCATCCAGTCATTTGGTGGGGTGTAGTATTGTAAGCTTCTCTGCTGGAGGAAGTGTGTGAAGCAAATTGTGCAAAAAAAATATTAAAGCAACACCAGGGAGGTTTACATCTAGATCCTTAAAATGATCGACCTGCAATTCCACCTTGAAAATCCAATTACCATATAAAGGATACAAGATGTAAAGATGACAAATGACATGGCACACATTTGTTGTTTAGACTGTTGTGTCAGGTTAATTGAAAGCTGAAGGATCTTAGTGTTTACTAGTCTAAGTAACAGAATGTCTAAACACTGTGCTTGCCTTTATGGGTTTTTAAGCAGAACATATAGGTATAGAAACATATTAACATTACGTTTCACGATTCACTGACTGGAGAATAGGAGAATATACACATCAATATTACTACTTAAGTTAACTAACCCTAATCCCAACCCCTATTGGCACGGAGCCCGCCAGGGTTCAGGTGAGATATAAATCTGTAATCTGTATCAATGGTTTTGCTATCCATACCCACCCTATTAATGTTAGCTTCCCAGGGTTTCTTGTTAGACAAGCTCTGTGTCTCTCTATACCCCCATTTACTGCACGACTGATTGTCCATTTATAAAGAATCAAATAGGGTGAAGATGGTTTTAGTTTACAATTACTCTGGAAGGTGACCAGATTAAAAAAAAACTAAATACCATGCCTACGTGTATGTAATCTCCATCACAGTCCCCATTTTCCCCATAATCCTCGTTTTGATAGTGCCAATTTGTGTAATGTGAGTTTTTTTTTTTTTTTAAAAACTGTTATAGAAGAACATACTGGATGCCACATGTGTACAATTACCCCTTTCTAATTAGTGGGGTCCGTTGTGTCAGCTACAGCCTTTACTAACATACACATAAGTATACAGTCTTACAGCACTTTTGTTTTCCTTTTGTATTTAATGGTTTTCCATTTAGGGGGCAGCATGGTGGTGCAGTGGTTAGCACTGTTGCCTCACACCTCTAGGGCCCGGGTTCGAGTCTCCACCTGGGTCACATGTGTGTGGAGTTTGCATGTTCTACCCATGTCATCGTGGGGTTTCCTCCGGGTACTCTGGTTTCCCCCACAGTCCAAAAACATGCTGAGGCTAATTGGAGTTGCTAAATTGCCCATAGGAGTGTGTGAGTGTGCCCTGCGATGGGCTGGCCCGCCATCCTGAGTTGTTCCCTGTCTCGTGCCCATTGCTTCCGGGATAGGCTCCAGACCCCCCGCGATCCAGTAGGATAAGCGGTTTGGAAAATGGATGGATGGATGGACAGTTTTCCATTTGAGGAATTAGCAAAAAACTGCAGTGCATGATGGGTAGGATCTAAAGGCTGCCTAACGCCCTTAATTTGTTTGCAATTTCGCCAGGTAGGCTACCTTCTTTAAACTGCGTTTTGCTAGACTACACATTTCGAGATGTTTTATTGTAGTCTTGGTAAATATATATATATAGTTTAGCCTAACCCAGCCACTTAAGGGAGCAAGCCAGCTCAGGTAGGTGCCAGTCCCAAGCCCGGATTAATGGAGAGGGTTGGCGTCAAGAAATAAAGAGAAATAAAGACAACTAATACTCCTAGTTTGCGAGATCTGACTGCAATGGCAGCACTGCTACAAGGGTGTGGATAAATCTATACAAATATCACCTGCATGCACATTACTTCTTTTACAATAACCAACTCCTGATCCATACTGTTAGTCGTGAAAAAAAAAACTATCGTGTACATAGAGGCCCTGTGTAAAAAGATAACTGCCAAGGAAAAGATCAAAAACATTTATTTCAAGGATACAAAGTTTTTATGGTCATGTACAGTGTACAGTGCAATTCTTATTTGATTAACTTGAATGTCTCCACAGACTAGACGATTAAACAAATAAAGCAGCGCAACATTACAATAACTAATAACAAATAAACAAAGCTCACGAGTACTATTACAGTATTTATATCATTTATTTAAACTTAATTTTACCAGGTAAATTAACTACAAAGCAGTTACCACTGCTTTACCTGCTTCTCGGGAGAAATAGCAGATATACGTCATGTATGTGACTAAATTCTTAAGCCAATAAGGGCAAAGTTGTGTCGTAATGGAGGCGGATCCAGTTTGTGCAGCCGGTTAAAGACACTACGGGCATGTAAATGGAGAACGAAATTATAGTTATAATTCGGCGTGTTCGCGAAAACGACTTCATTTATTTTCTTATTGATTTATCGACAGACCATCATACTTTTTAGACGTTATAATAACAACACTCTATTGATCCCCAAAGAGAGAAATTCTCTCCTTGCCTGCCCCCTCTTACTGTCCATGATACACAAGCACATATGTAGAAAAACGTCAGCTTGGAAGCCAAGGCTGGACTTAACCTACTCTATTCTGGTATTCTGTTCTCCCAAGTAAGGCATCCCAAGTTCGAATCCAACTTCCGACAAAAGTTCTTCAATCGCTACAGCACAATTTGAGCCACTGATCGGCTTTAATTGCTTTGTTTTATTTTTGCGTTTCAGGCAAAACTACATAACACTTAAAGACACTACGGGCATGTAAATGGAGAACGAAATTATAGTTATAGCGAATCTCCTACACACAATACCAAGGTTACCGAACTTTGGTCAGCTGGCCGGAGTGAGACGTTCAATTCCCGTAAGATTTCTTTGCGCCAGCCTGAGAGTCTGAAAACACGTCACACCAGATGCATGAGAGATGGAAACCTGGGATATTCAGTCGAATCAGATCAAATATGATGCTAAGTTAGTACTAAGTTAAAATATGTTCCGCACTTGTAACATGCACCCATGATTTGGAACAGCAGCATACCTGTCAAGGTTTGGATTTGAAAATAAAGGAAATTTTCCGGCACCCGCCGTGAGCCATCCGCAACCAGGCTCCAGTATCCCTTACATTTTAAGACAGGAAATATAAAATAATATAAATATATAAAATAATATAAAATATATTTTTGGCCACAACCGGGATTCGAACCCCGGTCTCCCGTGTGAAAGGCGGCGATCTTACCACTACACTATCCAGCAACTATATAATATAAGGGAGATTTACGGGAAAATACTAATACGGGAGGACGGCGGGAAAGAGAAGTAAAATACGGTAGTTTCCCGGCCAAAACGGGAGACTTGACAGCTATGGTCAGCAGGCTGTCTCTGGCCACGCCCCCTACAGTCGGTCCGGCCCCTGTTCGCGTGTTCGCGAAAACGACTTCATTTATTTTCTTATTGATTTATCGACAGACTTTTTAGACGTTATAATAACAACACTCTATTGATTACTGTCCATACAGAGACACATGTTCGAGAACAGAGACACATGTTCGAGAACTATTCTATCGAGAACTAATGACGAGAACTATTCTCTTATTTTTCTCTTATTATTAAATTATTTTATTATTATTATTATTATTATTTTTCTCCTTTCTCGTTCCCGTAGATATATATTATTATACGGAGATTTACGGAGTCTTCAAAGACGGTCCGGCTCCAGGATCACTGTTGCTGTGGTGTAGATCAGCTGATCTGTAGTAGTCTTCTACGTACATCTTCTAGTAGACCTTCTGAGGGTACTTCACGCATTCTTGGTCCAGCTTAGCTTATTTCTTATTTCTCAGGTCAGCTGCTCTTGTATTCAGCCTACTAGTCTCTCTTGTATTCAGCCTACTAATATATATGGGGCTTGGTACCCAATCTCGGAATGTGGGGATGATGATATCTCCCCCCTGACCTGTCGTCCTGGCTCCCCCTTGTCGTAGCAATCGTGTTGTACCTCATCAATCTCTAGTTGTGATAGCAGTTGTTTCTGGCCACAACCGGGATTCGAACCCCGGTCTCCCGTGTGAAAGGCGGCGATCTTACCACTACACTATCCAGCAACTATATAATATAATATATATATATATATTATAAGGGAGATTTACGGGAAAATAATACGGGAGGACGGCGGGAAAGAGAAGTAAAATACGGTAGTTTCCCGGCCAAAACGGGAGGCTCCAGTATCCCTTACATTTTAAGACAGGAAATATAAAATAATATAAATTATATAAAATATAATATAAATATAAATATAAATATATAAAATATATAAAATATATTTTTGGCCACAACCGGGATTCGAACCCCGGTCTCCCGTGTGAAAGGCGGCGATCTTACCACTACACTATCCAGCAACTATATAATATAAGGGAGATTTACGGGAAAATACTAATACGGGAGGACGGCGGGAAAGAGAAGTAAAATACGGTAGTTTCCCGGCCAAAACGGGAGGCTCCAGTATCCCTTACATTTTAAGACAGGAAATATAAAATAATATAAATTATATAAAATATAATATAAATATAAATATAAATATATAAAATATATAAAATATATTTTTGGCCACAACCGGGATTCGAACCCCGGTCTCCCGTGTGAAAGGCGGCGATCTTACCACTACACTATCCAGCAACTATATAATATAAGGGAGATTTACGGGAAAATACTAATACGGGAGGACGGCGGGAAAGAGAAGTAAAATACGGTAGTTTCCCGGCCAAAACGGGAGGCTCCAGTATCCCTTACATTTTAAGACAGGAAATATAAAATAATATAAATTATATAAAATATAATATAAATATAAATATAAATATATAAAATATATAAAATATATTTTTGGCCACAACCGGGATTCGAACCCCGGTCTCCCGTGTGAAAGGCGGCGATCTTACCACTACACTATCCAGCAACTATATAATATAAGGGAGATTTACGGGAAAATACTAATACGGGAGGACGGCGGGAAAGAGAAGTAAAATACGGTAGTTTCCCGGCCAAAACGGGAGACTTGACAGCTATGGCTGTCTCTGGCCACGCCCCCTACAGTCGGTCCGGCCCCTGTTCGCGTGTTCGCGAAAACGACTTCATTTATTTTCTTATTGATTTATCGACAGACTTTTTAGACGTTATAATAACAACACTCTATTGATCCCCCTCTTACTGTCCATGATACACAATGACGAGACACATGTTCACTAATGACGAGAACTATTCTATTTTTCATGCCGGGGGTCCTTCAAATCTTACATTTACAAATCTTGTTCTTGTTCTCTGCTTTCTCCTTTCTCGTTCCCGTAGATATATATTATTATACGGAGATTTACGGAGTCTTCAAAGACGGTCCGGCTCCAGCTCAAGGATCACTGTTGCTGTGGTGTAGATCAGCTGATCTGTAGTAGTCTTCTACGTACATCTTCTAGTAGACCTTCTGAGGGTACTTCACGCATTCTTGGTCGGAGGGTCCAGGTTTCCAGCTTAGCTTATTTCTTATTTCTCAGGTCAGCTGCTCTTGTTTGGGATGTGCTTGACCGGCGTATACGACAGCGTGTACCAGTTCCCACTAATATCCAACAACTTCGCACAGCCATTGAAGAGGAGTGGACCAACATTCCACAGGCCACAATTGACAATCTGATAAACTCTATGCGAAGAAGATGTGTTGCATTGCATGAGGCAAATGGTGGTCACACCAGATACTGACCGGTTCTGAGTCCCCAGACCCCCAATAAAGCAAAAAACTGCACATTCCAGGGTGGCCTTTCATTGTGGGCAGTATAAGGTACACCTGTGCACTACCCATGATGTCAGATCAGCATCTTGATGTGGCACACCTGTGAGGTGGGATGGATTATCTCAGCAAAGCAGAAGTGCTCACTATCACACATTTAGACTGATTTGTGAGAAATGTTTGAGAGAAATGGTAATATTGTGTATCTGGAATGAATTGTAGGTCTTTAAGTCCATCTCATGAAAAATGGGAGCAGAAACAAGAGTGTTGCGTTTATATTTTTGTTCAGTATAGAATAAGCCCAGATTTATGTTTATTCAGTGGAGATAAGTACAACCTCTAAAGATAGGCCTACACCCGTTTTGGCAGTGTCTCCGGATCCCATGACAAATAATGCCTTCAGTACATCCTCCTCAACCCACACTGAAAGCAGAAGTGCTATGGGCTTTGCAAACGGTTTGCCGACATCACTCCTATACGTCCAATGATGACATTCACACCGTCTCCAGGGTGATGTTCCCTGACTCGCAGGGTCACTTGTGGTAAAGATAAAACCGCTTTTCTTGCGCGATTTGGACTCGCTCCATATATTAAAAGGGAGCTTCGTTGTCATGTTTGACGTAAGTATGAACAGGACCATCAAAAGAAAACAACTGGATGTGCATGTCAGGTATTGGGTGAATTATGAGAATGGCTCTCGAGTGCAGTCCTGGTTCTGGGATCACAGTACATGAGCCACTCCACCGCTGAAGACTTACTGGAGAAGTTTAAGGTAAGCCATTCAATAACATTTAAACTCATTAACGAACCCATGATTTTTAAATATCCATGGTTTATCTTTACATGTGTTTAAATGGGAGAACCATATTTATTGGTAAGCATATTTTAAAGATTTTATTGCTGCTTCATGGCTTTTGCTGCAAAAAAAATAGTTCATTGAGGAAATAGAATGTTTAAGTGTTGTGTAGCAACATGTACAGCTGTTGTACAGGCAAAAACTCTGGCTCAGTCCAAAGGAGGTGGATATAGGAATGGCTGTCATCAAGGTGGGACTTCTGTGAATTCACTGGTATCTTTACATACAAATGTATCAAACAATTGTGAAGTAAAAAATATGTGAATAACATGGAGTTTGAGCTGGTTTGATATGTACAGCTGAGGTAGTGTTAACCTTGGGCTGAGTGTGCAGAAAGATTCTGGAAATTTGACAAACCATCTTTTTGTCAGAGACAGTCAGGAGCCAAAGGCAGTGGAAGTGACCTTGGTGTCCTTCAGATTAAAAAAAATTGCCAGATTGTGCTCTCAAAAATGTGCAAAAAGGCCTTGGATAAATGCCCTCTGAAGTACTCGATTGTACATGAGATGACGTGCTTGGACCCAAACAAAATGCACACCAGCCAGATAACTGCCAGCAGAAAAGGAGAAATCTCATGCAGAAGTTTGCGCAGGAGAATCGGTTGGCAGGCAGGATATCTGCTGGTAAATCATAGGATAAGAATAGGATAGTTCAGAATATTATTTTTAAATTATGCTTTTCTTTTTTCACATCTAACTGAATCAGGGACGGATTACAAACCGGGTTAGCGGGGCCGCTGCCCAGGGGCCCTTGGGGTGCAGGGGGCCCGTGGGCCCCAAGCCCAAAACAATTTGCAACGCTTATCAGCAATGTATTTTCGTTTGTCTATTTTAGAGGGCCTACATTCTTTGATCCTCTGCCTACAAGGTCCCCTGACCCTATAGGGAGGGTGTTTGGCTGCCAAGGGCCCTTGACTTGTGGTGGTTGTGGTGGTGGTGCAGGTGGTGGTGGTGGTGGGGGGCCTCGCGAACGTTTTACCCAGGGGCCCACACAACCCATAATCCGTCCCTGAACTGAATAGTGTTAACACGTAGATTTTAGCAGTATTTAGAAGACCGACTCTTGGTGTTTGAAAAGAAGCATCAGCCCAGTTATATTTTCTTTGATGAGCCTAGAGATATCTCAAGATTAAATTAAAATGATTGCACATTTATGGTATCATAGGAAAATTGGGTTATAAATCACTTTCCTATTCTACATGTGATTCTGTGTATTGACATTGTTGATCTGCATCTAATCTACTGTAATTAATGTAATTACAGGTGATGCAATATCCCAGCAGTCTGATAATCACCTGCACAATGAGGCAAAAGGCTTGGATTTTATATCCTTCATTCCTTCAGCACCATCCAAAGTTGATGTCTTTTTACATCAAAAAGTTAGTGGGCCTTATCCTGACCTCTGGATGTTCTGCAAGAACTTGCTGCTGCTGTCCTATGGGCAAGCCGAAGTGGAACGAATAGAGGTGGAGACCTGCAACTTATCAGAGGAAACAGTTGTTGCACAGAGGCTTATATGCGACCATGTCAGAGTGTGTGGGGGAGCAACCAAAGCGCCTCTGACCAAAGGTGAAAGATGAGCGAAAAGCAAAAAAGAAAACTTGAGGAACTCAAGAGGAAGAGAGTCTCACTGGAAAGTGTATGTGAGAGTTTACAAAAGGATGCTGAGCACATGGCAGAGGAAGCAGAGAGTGCTGCTGGAACCAAAAGGGCAACATTACTTACCAAGTCCAATACTCTGAGCCGACGAGCGAAGGAGGAGAAAGAGCAGTTGGTGGTCTTAAATGCAGATACTGAAGAATAGGCTACTGAACTGTGACTCCTAACACATCAAGAGTGAATCGGTGGAAACAAAAATATTTAGGTTCTTTGCATTTTTGGAGTATTTTACTTTCTGTGCCTGTTTGTACATTGTTCACAGCCATAATACTTTATAATTACAAGGTAGTTTTATGTTAGAGCTCTTGCTCCAATAAATATGTGCCTTGTAATTAACTAAATTCTAGGCTATTCAGTTTTTTTTGCCCTCGTGATGGTCGTGGGTTGTGAAAAAAGCCTTCTTCTTAGGGGTACCGCTGGGGCCAGCCGGGCGTATGTCGTGGCTTCAGTGAGTACTTATGTTTGTCATGCTGCCTGTGTACTTTATAGCGGCACAACATATTTCTGCAAATTGCATGCGTCAAATTGTCTGTCTCTCTTAAAAAATATGAAGTGTCACCAAAATTTTAAACGGGGAATCAATCTCAATGAAAAATATTCGTCAAGTAACGTTTCTAAAATAATATAGACATACTAATAATTATATATTAATAAATCGGATGAACGATGCATCCCAAATTGTATCCGCTGCGCACTTCTTAATCAGGGCAATCGCATCGTGGAGGTTTCTGCAGACGCCCAAAAAGACTTACTTAAGAAAACTGTTGCATGATAATTTGTACCATTTTCAAGGGTGGGGGGCGTGCAGTAGATGCCCCCTTTATTTTTGTGCTTCTGCCGTTCAAACCGAGCAGCACTGAGTTTGTCATGGCACCTGACGCCAAATCTACTGCTTAGCTGCTACAGACAGAACTATCTTCAAATCACCACTAGGGGGTGTCAATGCTGCAGCTTCGTTCTATGGTTGATCTTTTTCAAAGACAGTTTTTTTTCTCTCTCTCCACATAATCAACTTAACTGATTAGCGTGCTTTCATAGTAATGGTTTTTAATCCGTGTTAATCTTCTGAACAATGACTAGTAAAGGTTCTATGAGGTTGTCCTACTTACTATGGATTTTAAGTTTTTTATCAAGGTGTTAAAACGTACCACAGTTGCCAGTCCTGTGTTTTATGTCTAGCAATTTGTACAGTTTCTTCAGTATAAACACATGCCATGATCTGTGAGAATCTCCTCCAGAACTCTGCATTTCCTCAAGATCTTTTTGTAATATTGCATCATGGCACTGCTCAGAACAACACAGATGGTGCATAACAACACAAGGGAGTACAAGACAACATGGTGCAGAAACAGTGCGATACAAAGCAGGACAAAACTGGATGATACGTGGTCAGTGGTGGATAAAGTGCAGTAACAGCTGTACAGTGCAGCTGCCGTGGAAATGACTGTTACAGGGGATGCAAAAGCTGCAGGTTTGAATTGTTTGGCGAATGAAGCTGTTCATGAATCTGCTAGTCAGTGTTTGTGGATGGTGGTCAGAGTCCTGGATTATAGACTGAACCTTGTTACTGTGGCAGTTAAAGTACAGCTGGTCAATGGAGGGCAGTTCAGTGCGAATGATGTTCTTAACAGACTTCGCAATGTACTGCCTTCCTGTCATGTGGCTCCACCATACCATAGTACTACTGTAAGAACTAGGGATGTAACGATACATTCAACTCACCATTTGATACGATTCACGATTCTGAGTTCACGATACAATTTTCTCATTTTTTGCAGAATGAGCTGCAGACAAATATATTCAAAAATATTCTTATATTTATCTTTCTGAACTGTTGACACTGTTGTGAACAGTGCAACTGAATTTGAATAAAATACTGTTGAAAAAAATCCCAAATCAAAATAAGTAAATAAAAAAAAATAAATCAAATAAATAAGCTAAGGTTTGCATGTGCAGCTTTTTAGCGTGCTTTGCCCTTTTAATAATCTTCACTCAGCTCACGGTGGTGCCAGTGGACCTGTTTGTGTATGTTATCAGTCTATTACAATGTTTGCATGCAGTTTATGTCTTGTCTGTGCTTTTCTCGCTGTTTCCTCCTCGTTTGTGATTACCGGAAAGCTAATATGCTGCCACACCGCCAATTGAAGATCGGGCGGTGCGTCCATCCATCCATTTTCTGAAACCACTTAATCCCAACTGAGATCGCGGGGGAGACCGGAGCCTATCCCGGGAACAAGGGGCGCAGACAGGAACCAAGCCCAGGCAGTCACCTACACACCGCAGGTCGCACACACTCACACAACTACAGGGCCAATTTAGACTCACCAGTCAACCTATCCTGCATGCTTTTGGACCGTGGGAGGAACCTGGAGTCCCCGGCGAAAACGGGGAGAGCATGCGAACTCCACACAGAAAGGGCCCTGGACCGAAGCCAGCACTAACCACTGTGCCGTCCTCAGTTTCAAATTCATTCATCATCTCGCGTTCGCTCAAAACCAAAAACTGACGTACGATGTCGACGTGATACGCAGTGACATCTGACGTCAAACTCACATTGTGAAATCAAATGTAATATTACACCAGTTTTTCTGTTAAAGTACTGTGAAGTACTCCTACAATAGTGATTCATTTTCCACATCAGCCGGTTTAAATCTTCATGCATTTGCACCGATTTTTAACTGATTTGTGATTCATCATTACATGCCAGGGCCAGCAGCTCTGCATGGCTCGACCCTCATAAACATTCTCCACACATGCTGTTCAGGCAGTGGCCACAGAAATTCCCCCAGTGAACTTTATGCTTTCTGTCGGAGAGTATGCTGTGTTCTGGCCTTAAACCCTGCATACTACTTTGCAGACTTTGATCCTCTTAACAACAATTGGCATTTCTGGTGGCTGAATATCCATCCATCCGTCATCCAACTGCATGCTTAAAAGCTGTGAATAATAGTAATAATTCTTAAAATTGCAACTATCTAGAATTTCAGCCTAGTTACTCAGCTAAATTACTATTTAAACCTAGAATAATTTCTATAAGGGGCGGCATGGTGGTGCAGTGGTTAGCACTGTCGCCTCACACCTCTGGGACCCGGGTTCGTGTCTCCGCCTGGGTCACATGTGTGTGGAGTTTGCATGTTCTCCCCATGTCGTTGTGGGGTTTCCTCTGGGTACTCCGGTTTCCCCCCACAGTCCAAAAACATGCTGGGGCTAATTGGAGTTGCTGAATTGCCCGTAGGTGTGTGTGTGTGAGTGGATGGTGTGTGAGTGTGCCCTGCGATGGGCTGGCCCCCCATCCTGGGTTGTTCCCTGCCTCGTGCCCATTGATTCTGGGATAGGCTCCGGACCCCCCGCGACCCAATAGGATAAGCGGTTTGGAAAATGGATGGATGGATAATTTCTATATGTGTGATAGAATCAAAAAATATTTTGTTTTACATATAAATCTTCACAAGGTGTATTACACATGGTATTCCCCAGACACCGCCACCCCAACAGATGCTTTGTTTGTTAAGACAATAGCTCAGAAAGTGGTTGATCGATCTTTTGCAGCTTTTACCAAGGTTTGTACAAGCCAAAATTAAATTTTGAAACGGATCCCTGCCACACCCTGCCCTCCTGAACCTCCCGTTTCCTCCCTAGTGTGGTATAACGTGCCATGCCTGTTCCGCGTTTGTTTTACCTCTCCTTCCTGCCCTTGTGTTACTCATTTCAGGTGCCTCTAGTTTGCTCCCTGCTTAGCCTTGTATAAATGTGCTTCTCAGTCCTGCCTTTAATGTTGCTGCTGCTGTTTGCCTGTGTGTTCTTCCCTGCTTATGATTCCCCCGTGATCCAGTTGTGATCCAGTTGTCTTCATATCATGTATTCACATTCCTCAGCTGAGAGTGAACAAAGTTCTGTGGAAAGTATCTGACTACAGATAGACTTTCACCCAGTTCTCTGCGGGAGCTCTGATTACAGAGTGACTCCCCGACTACTTCTGAAGCCCTTCCTTAAGTATCCAGACCAGGTGATGGCATGTTTCTGAAGACTGACTAATTTCGGTCAATGGTTAATTTTAGGGGCATTGCTGACCTTGGTTCTCAAGTCCCCAGCCAATCAGATCACTTTAGGGGGTGGTTGTAATTCCCTTGTTCTACCATGAGAGAATCTCTCTCAGTTTGGTGGGTTGAGCCGAAGTTTCTGTATTTCTCTTAGGAAAAGCTATACTGCCTTAAATCTGAGAGTATAATACTCCTCGTCTCATGCCTATTCAAACGAGACCAAACATGCGTGTATTTGTCCCTAACATCTATGTGTGCTGAGTTATCCTGTTTATAGTGGAAAAGGTGTCTGTGTCTGGAGGCTGACAGCTGTTGTTGCTGTGGATTGATTGTGGAACTCTGGTCACTCCGGGGGTGAAAGGTCTTGCTTTTTCTGTGCTGCTCCAGTTATTCCTATCCAGTCTCTCAGGAGCCGGCAGGCCTTTGCCTTCCTTAAAAGGGGTGGTTTGACGAGTTGAGTCCAGTCTTGCCTGGGCCAGCGGAGCTCTGAAATAGACTGATGCAGGCTGATCAGAGTTGGGGCCTGCAGGACCTATAAGTTTTATGTCCTTACAGAATGTAAGTGGCATCATACTAAACTAGTGGTGTTCGAACTAGCATGGAAAGAGGCTATGGGTAGCTACAAAAAGGCTCTTAGTGCCGCCAAATCATCTAGTATCTATCAGAACTAATTGAAATAAACAAAAATAATCCTAGATTCCTATTTACTATGGTGTCCAAGCTGACTAATAACCAGACCACTGGTTATTTTCCAGTGACGACTTTATGAAACTTTTTGACCAAAAATATGCTCAATTAAACAGAACATTTTGAATATTGAATATTGGTTAACCAGTCAGAACTGATGTACTTAATTTTATCTTCAAATTCATCTACTTGTATGCTAGAACCTGTTCCATCAAAATTATTCAGCGATGCTCCCAGCATTGATTGAACCGCTACTAGCAATAGTTAAACTAAAACATATAATCATATTACCCCAATTTTATCTTCACTGCACTGGCTGCCAGTTAGATTTCGTGTTGACTACAAAACACTGCTCTTAACCTATAAAGCTGTAAATGGTCTTGCACCGCAGTATGTGAGTGACCTCATTTGCGTTCCGAATCATACACTTAGATGACGAGATGGAGGTATTCTATCCGTACCCAGAATAAAGAACATTACCTTTGGGGGAAGAGCATTTGCTCATAAAGCACCACAGCTATGGAATAAACTTCCTATTAGTGTTCGGAACTCAGACACAATCTCTGCTTTTAAGTCAAGGCTTAAGATGTACCTCTTTCGCCAGTCTTTTGGATAGTTAAATCTTCTTTTCTAAGGTGAATGGGAAATCTGGAGGTTCATAGTTATTTGAGATTGAAGGGGAAAGGGGGGATTGGTGCTGTCGTCCTGCCACTCTCGCCGATCACTTAAGCTGTGGATGGGAGGTGGCTTGACGCCAAAACCTCTGTAAACCCTCATGCCTGTGCTTCCTTCCAGGTCACTCTTTTAGGCAGGCTGTCATAGTTGCTTTAGTCCTGCCGGTTAGGTGTAGGGCAATAACTCTTCTCCATCTTCTCTTTTTCGAGCTGATACCGAGCCGACTACACCGTGTGAACCCGCACCTGGACTCCTGGATATAACTACATGAAACCAACTGGGACTTTATAACTATATGAACTCTAATGAATGTCAATGTAAATGCAGTTTCATGCTCCTTGGTCGCCCAGAGGAGGATGGGGTCCCCTTCTGAGTCTAGGTTCCACTCAAGGTTTCTTCCTGCTAGAGGGAGTTTCCTTGCCACTGTCGCCTCAGGCTTTTAAATATAAATATAAATATATAAAATATATAAAATATATTTTTGGCCACAACCGGGATTCGAACCCCGGTCTCCCGTGTGAAAGGCGGCGATCTTACCACTACACTATCCAGCAACTATATAATATAAGGGAGATTTACGGGAAAATACTAATACGGGAGGACGGCGGGAAAGAGAAGTAAAATACGGTAGTTTCCCGGCCAAAACGGGAGGCTCCAGTATCCCTTACATTTTAAGACAGGAAATATAAAATAATATAAATTATATAAAATATAATATAAATATAAATATAAATATATAAAATATATAAAATATATTTTTGGCCACAACCGGGATTCGAACCCCGGTCTCCCGTGTGAAAGGCGGCGATCTTACCACTACACTATCCAGCAACTATATATATTCTCGTTCCCGTAGATATATATTATTATACGGAGATTTACGGAGTCTTCAAAGACGGTCCGGCTCCAGCTCAAGGATCACTGTTGCTGTGGTGTAGATCAGCTGATCTGTAGTAGTCTTCTACGTACATCTTCTAGTAGACCTTCTGAGGGTACTTCACGCATTCTTGGTCCAGCTTAGCTTATTTCTTATTTCTCAGGTCAGCTGCTCTTGTATTCAGCCTACTAGTCTCTCTTGTATTCAGCCTACTAATATATATGGGGCTTGGTACCCAATCTCGGAATGTGGGGATGATGATATCTCCCCCCTGACCTGTCGTCCTGGCTCCCCCTTGTCGTAGCAATCGTGTTGTACCTCATCAATCTCTAGTTGTGATAGCAGTTGTTTCTGGCCACAACCGGGATTCGAACCCCGGTCTCCCGTGTGAAAGGCGGCGATCTTACCACTACACTATCCAGCAACTATATAATATAATATATATATATATATATTATAAGGGAGATTTACGGGAAAATAATACGGGAGGACGGCGGGAAAGAGAAGTAAAATACGGTAGTTTCCCGGCCAAAACGGGAGGCTCCAGTATCCCTTACATTTTAAGACAGGAAATATAAAATAATATAAATTATATAAAATATAATATAAATATAAATATAAATATATAAAATATATAAAATATATTTTTGGCCACAACCGGGATTCGAACCCCGGTCTCCCGTGTGAAAGGCGGCGATCTTACCACTACACTATCCAGCAACTATATAATATAAGGGAGATTTACGGGAAAATACTAATACGGGAGGACGGCGGGAAAGAGAAGTAAAATACGGTAGTTTCCCGGCCAAAACGGGAGGCTCCAGTATCCCTTACATTTTAAGACAGGAAATATAAAATAATATAAATTATATAAAATATAATATAAATATAAATATAAATATATAAAATATATAAAATATATTTTTGGCCACAACCGGGATTCGAACCCCGGTCTCCCGTGTGAAAGGCGGCGATCTTACCACTACACTATCCAGCAACTATATAATATAAGGGAGATTTACGGGAAAATACTAATACGGGAGGACGGCGGGAAAGAGAAGTAAAATACGGTAGTTTCCCGGCCAAAACGGGAGACTTGACAGCTATGGCTGTCTCTGGCCACGCCCCCTACAGTCGGTCCGGCCCCTGTTCGCGTGTTCGCGAAAACGACTTCATTTATTTTCTTATTGATTTATCGACAGACTTTTTAGACGTTATAATAACAACACTCTATTGATCCCCCTCTTACTGTCCATGATACACAATGACGAGACACATGTTCACTAATGACGAGAACTATTCTATTTTTCATGCCGGGGGTCCTTCAAATCTTACATTTACAAATCTTGTTCTTGTTCTCTGCTTTCTCCTTTCTCGTTCCCGTAGATATATATTATTATACGGAGATTTACGGAGTCTTCAAAGACGGTCCGGCTCCAGCTCAAGGATCACTGTTGCTGTGGTGTAGATCAGCTGATCTGTAGTAGTCTTCTACGTACATCTTCTAGTAGACCTTCTGAGGGTACTTCACGCATTCTTGGTCGGAGGGTCCAGGTTTCCAGCTTAGCTTATTTCTTATTTCTCAGGTCAGCTGCTCTTGTTTGGGATGTGCTTGACCGGCGTATACGACAGCGTGTACCAGTTCCCACTAATATCCAACAACTTCGCACAGCCATTGAAGAGGAGTGGACCAACATTCCACAGGCCACAATTGACAATCTGATAAACTCTATGCGAAGAAGATGTGTTGCATTGCATGAGGCAAATGGTGGTCACACCAGATACTGACCGGTTCTGAGTCCCCAGACCCCCAATAAAGCAAAAAACTGCACATTCCAGGGTGGCCTTTTATTGTGGGCAGTATAAGGTACACCTGTGCACTACCCATGATGTCAGATCAGCATCTTGATGTGGCACACCTGTGAGGTGGGATGGATTATCTCAGCAAAGCAGAAGTGCTCACTATCACACATTTAGACTGATTTGTGAGAAATGTTTGAGAGAAATGGTAATATTGTGTATCTGGAATGAATTGTAGGTCTTTAAGTCCATCTCATGAAAAATGGGAGCAGAAACAAGAGTGTTGCGTTTATATTTTTGTTCAGTATAGAATAAGCCCAGATTTATGTTTATTCAGTGGAGATAAGTACAACCTCTAAAGATAGGCCTACACCCGTTTTGGCAGTGTCTCCGGATCCCATGACAAATAATGCCTTCAGTACATCCTCCTCAACCCACACTGAAAGCAGAAGTGCTATGGGCTTTGCAAACGGTTTGCCGACATCACTCCTATACGTCCAATGATGACATTCACACCGTCTCCAGGGTGATGTTCCCTGACTCGCAGGGTCACTTGTGGTAAAGATAAAACCGCTTTTCTTGCGCGATTTGGACTCGCTCCATATATTAAAAGGGAGCTTCGTTGTCATGTTTGACGTAAGTATGAACAGGACCATCAAAAGAAAACAACTGGATGTGCATGTCAGGTATTGGGTGAATTATGAGAATGGCTCTCGAGTGCAGTCCTGGTTCTGGGATCACAGTACATGAGCCACTCCACCGCTGAAGACTTACTGGAGAAGTTTAAGGTAAGCCATTCAATAACATTTAAACTCATTAACGAACCCATGATTTTTAAATATCCATGGTTTATCTTTACATGTGTTTAAATGGGAGAACCATATTTATTGGTAAGCATATTTTAAAG
The DNA here is from genome assembly GCF_023856365.1 of Brienomyrus brachyistius. NCBI lineage: Eukaryota > Metazoa > Chordata > Actinopteri > Osteoglossiformes > Mormyridae > Brienomyrus > Brienomyrus brachyistius. Next base: position 23,129 of record NW_026043347.1, on the reverse strand, counting down.
ATTTTATTGCTGCTTCATGGCTTTTGCTGCAAAAAAAATAGTTCATTGAGGAAATAGAATGTTTAAGTGTTGTGTAGCAACATGTACAGCTGTTGTACAGGCAAAAACTCTGGCTCAGTCCAAAGGAGGTGGATATAGGAATGGCTGTCATCAAGGTGGGACTTCTGTGAATTCACTGGTATCTTTACATACAAATGTATCAAACAATTGTGAAGTAAAAAATATGTGAATAACATGGAGTTTGAGCTGGTTTGATATGTACAGCTGAGGTAGTGTTAACCTTGGGCTGAGTGTGCAGAAAGATTCTGGAAATTTGACAAACCATCTTTTTGTCAGAGACAGTCAGGAGCCAAAGGCAGTGGAAGTGACCTTGGTGTCCTTCAGATTAAAAAAAATTGCCAGATTGTGCTCTCAAAAATGTGCAAAAAGGCCTTGGATAAATGCCCTCTGAAGTACTCGATTGTACATGAGATGACGTGCTTGGACCCAAACAAAATGCACACCAGCCAGATAACTGCCAGCAGAAAAGGAGAAATCTCATGCAGAAGTTTGCGCAGGAGAATCGGTTGGCAGGCAGGATATCTGCTGGTAAATCATAGGATAAGAATAGGATAGTTCAGAATATTATTTTTAAATTATGCTTTTCTTTTTTCACATCTAACTGAATCAGGGACGGATTACAAACCGGGTTAGCGGGGCCGCTGCCCAGGGGCCCTTGGGGTGCAGGGGGCCCGTGGGCCCCAAGCCCAAAACAATTTGCAACGCTTATCAGCAATGTATTTTCGTTTGTCTATTTTAGAGGGCCTACATTCTTTGATCCTCTGCCTACAAGGTCCCCTGACCCTATAGGGAGGGTGTTTGGCTGCCAAGGGCCCTTGACTTGTGGTGGTTGTGGTGGTGGTGCAGGTGGTGGTGGTGGGGGGGGGCCTCGCGAACGTTTTACCCAGGGGCCCACACAACCCATAATCCGTCCCTGAACTGAATAGTGTTAACACGTAGATTTTAGCAGTATTTAGAAGACCGACTCTTGGTGTTTGAAAAGAAGCATCAGCCCAGTTATATTTTCTTTGATGAGCCTAGAGATATCTCAAGATTAAATTAAAATGATTGCACATTTATGGTATCATAGGAAAATTGGGTTATAAATCACTTTCCTATTCTACATGTGATTCTGTGTATTGACATTGTTGATCTGCATCTAATCTACTGTAATTAATGTAATTACAGGTGATGCAATATCCCAGCAGTCTGATAATCACCTGCACAATGAGGCAAAAGGCTTGGATTTTATATCCTTCATTCCTTCAGCACCATCCAAAGTTGATGTCTTTTTACATCAAAAAGTTAGTGGGCCTTATCCTGACCTCTGGATGTTCTGCAAGAACTTGCTGCTGCTGTCCTATGGGCAAGCCGAAGTGGAACGAATAGAGGTGGAGACCTGCAACTTATCAGAGGAAACAGTTGTTGCACAGAGGCTTATATGCGACCATGTCAGAGTGTGTGGGGGAGCAACCAAAGCGCCTCTGACCAAAGGTGAAAGATGAGCGAAAAGCAAAAAAGAAAACTTGAGGAACTCAAGAGGAAGAGAGTCTCACTGGAAAGTGTATGTGAGAGTTTACAAAAGGATGCTGAGCACATGGCAGAGGAAGCAGAGAGTGCTGCTGGAACCAAAAGGGCAACATTACTTACCAAGTCCAATACTCTGAGCCGACGAGCGAAGGAGGAGAAAGAGCAGTTGGTGGTCTTAAATGCAGATACTGAAGAATAGGCTACTGAACTGTGACTCCTAACACATCAAGAGTGAATCGGTGGAAACAAAAATATTTAGGTTCTTTGCATTTTTGGAGTATTTTACTTTCTGTGCCTGTTTGTACATTGTTCACAGCCATAATACTTTATAATTACAAGGTAGTTTTATGTTAGAGCTCTTGCTCCAATAAATATGTGCCTTGTAATTAACTAAATTCTAGGCTATTCAGTTTTTTTTGCCCTCGTGATGGTCGTGGGTTGTGAAAAAAGCCTTCTTCTTAGGGGTACCGCTGGGGCCAGCCGGGCGTATGTCGTGGCTTCAGTGAGTACTTATGTTTGTCATGCTGCCTGTGTACTTTATAGCGGCACAACATATTTCTGCAAATTGCATGCGTCAAATTGTCTGTCTCTCTTAAAAAATATGAAGTGTCACCAAAATTTTAAACGGGGAATCAATCTCAATGAAAAATATTCGTCAAGTAACGTTTCTAAAATAATATAGACATACTAATAATTATATATTAATAAATCGGATGAACGATGCATCCCAAATTGTATCCGCTGCGCACTTCTTAATCAGGGCAATCGCATCGTGGAGGTTTCTGCAGACGCCCAAAAAGACTTACTTAAGAAAACTGTTGCATGATAATTTGTACCATTTTCAAGGGTGGGGGGCGTGCAGTAGATGCCCCCTTTATTTTTGTGCTTCTGCCGTTCAAACCGAGCAGCACTGAGTTTGTCATGGCACCTGACGCCAAATCTACTGCTTAGCTGCTACAGACAGAACTATCTTCAAATCACCACTAGGGGGTGTCAATGCTGCAGCTTCGTTCTATGGTTGATCTTTTTCAAAGACAGTTTTTTTTCTCTCTCTCCACATAATCAACTTAACTGATTAGCGTGCTTTCATAGTAATGGTTTTTAATCCGTGTTAATCTTCTGAACAATGACTAGTAAAGGTTCTATGAGGTTGTCCTACTTACTATGGATTTTAAGTTTTTTATCAAGGTGTTAAAACGTACCACAGTTGCCAGTCCTGTGTTTTATGTCTAGCAATTTGTACAGTTTCTTCAGTATAAACACATGCCATGATCTGTGAGAATCTCCTCCAGAACTCTGCATTTCCTCAAGATCTTTTTGTAATATTGCATCATGGCACTGCTCAGAACAACACAGATGGTGCATAACAACACAAGGGAGTACAAGACAACATGGTGCAGAAACAGTGCGATACAAAGCAGGACAAAACTGGATGATACGTGGTCAGTGGTGGATAAAGTGCAGTAACAGCTGTACAGTGCAGCTGCCGTGGAAATGACTGTTACAGGGGATGCAAAAGCTGCAGGTTTGAATTGTTTGGCGAATGAAGCTGTTCATGAATCTGCTAGTCAGTGTTTGTGGATGGTGGTCAGAGTCCTGGATTATAGACTGAACCTTGTTACTGTGGCAGTTAAAGTACAGCTGGTCAATGGAGGGCAGTTCAGTGCGAATGATGTTCTTAACAGACTTCGCAATGTACTGCCTTCCTGTCATGTGGCTCCACCATACCATAGTACTACTGTAAGAACTAGGGATGTAACGATACATTCAACTCACCATTTGATACGATTCACGATTCTGAGTTCACGATACAATTTTCTCATTTTTTGCAGAATGAGCTGCAGACAAATATATTCAAAAATATTCTTATATTTATCTTTCTGAACTGTTGACACTGTTGTGAACAGTGCAACTGAATTTGAATAAAATACTGTTGAAAAAAATCCCAAATCAAAATAAGTAAATAAAAAAAAATAAATCAAATAAATAAGCTAAGGTTTGCATGTGCAGCTTTTTAGCGTGCTTTGCCCTTTTAATAATCTTCACTCAGCTCACGGTGGTGCCAGTGGACCTGTTTGTGTATGTTATCAGTCTATTACAATGTTTGCATGCAGTTTATGTCTTGTCTGTGCTTTTCTCGCTGTTTCCTCCTCGTTTGTGATTACCGGAAAGCTAATATGCTGCCACACCGCCAATTGAAGATCGGGCGGTGCGTCCATCCATCCATTTTCTGAAACCACTTAATCCCAACTGAGATCGCGGGGGAGACCGGAGCCTATCCCGGGAACAAGGGGCGCAGACAGGAACCAAGCCCAGGCAGTCACCTACACACCGCAGGTCGCACACACTCACACAACTACAGGGCCAATTTAGACTCACCAGTCAACCTATCCTGCATGCTTTTGGACCGTGGGAGGAACCTGGAGTCCCCGGCGAAAACGGGGAGAGCATGCAACTCCACACAGAAAGGGCCCTGGACCGAAGCCAGCACTAACCACTGTGCCGTCCTCAGTTTCAAATTCATTCATCATCTCGCGTTCGCTCAAAACCAAAAACTGACGTACGATGTCGACGTGATACGCAGTGACATCTGACGTCAAACTCACATTGTGAAATCAAATGTAATATTACACCAGTTTTTCTGTTAAAGTACTGTGAAGTACTCCTACAATAGTGATTCATTTTCCACATCAGCCGGTTTAAATCTTCATGCATTTGCACCGATTTTTAACTGATTTGTGATTCATCATTACATGCCAGGGCCAGCAGCTCTGCATGGCTCGACCCTCATAAACATTCTCCACACATGCTGTTCAGGCAGTGGCCACAGAAATTCCCCCAGTGAACTTTATGCTTTCTGTCGGAGAGTATGCTGTGTTCTGGCCTTAAACCCTGCATACTACTTTGCAGACTTTGATCCTCTTAACAACAATTGGCATTTCTGGTGGCTGAATATCCATCCATCCGTCATCCAACTGCATGCTTAAAAGCTGTGAATAATAGTAATAATTCTTAAAATTGCAACTATCTAGAATTTCAGCCTAGTTACTCAGCTAAATTACTATTTAAACCTAGAATAATTTCTATAAGGGGCGGCATGGTGGTGCAGTGGTTAGCACTGTCGCCTCACACCTCTGGGACCCGGGTTCGTGTCTCCGCCTGGGTCACATGTGTGTGGAGTTTGCATGTTCTCCCCATGTCGTTGTGGGGTTTCCTCTGGGTACTCCGGTTTCCCCCCACAGTCCAAAAACATGCTGGGGCTAATTGGAGTTGCTGAATTGCCCGTAGGTGTGTGTGTGTGAGTGGATGGTGTGTGAGTGTGCCCTGCGATGGGCTGGCCCCCCATCCTGGGTTGTTCCCTGCCTCGTGCCCATTGATTCTGGGATAGGCTCCGGACCCCCCGCGACCCAATAGGATAAGCGGTTTGGAAAATGGATGGATGGATAATTTCTATATGTGTGATAGAATCAAAAAATATTTTGTTTTACATATAAATCTTCACAAGGTGTATTACACATGGTATTCCCCAGACACCGCCACCCCAACAGATGCTTTGTTTGTTAAGACAATAGCTCAGAAAGTGGTTGATCGATCTTTTGCAGCTTTTACCAAGGTTTGTACAAGCCAAAATTAAATTTTGAAACGGATCCCTGCCACACCCTGCCCTCCTGAACCTCCCGTTTCCTCCCTAGTGTGGTATAACGTGCCATGCCTGTTCCGCGTTTGTTTTACCTCTCCTTCCTGCCCTTGTGTTACTCATTTCAGGTGCCTCTAGTTTGCTCCCTGCTTAGCCTTGTATAAATGTGCTTCTCAGTCCTGCCTTTAATGTTGCTGCTGCTGTTTGCCTGTGTGTTCTTCCCTGCTTATGATTCCCCCGTGATCCAGTTGTGATCCAGTTGTCTTCATATCATGTATTCACATTCCTCAGCTGAGAGTGAACAAAGTTCTGTGGAAAGTATCTGACTACAGATAGACTTTCACCCAGTTCTCTGCGGGAGCTCTGATTACAGAGTGACTCCCCGACTACTTCTGAAGCCCTTCCTTAAGTATCCAGACCAGGTGATGGCATGTTTCTGAAGACTGACTAATTTCGGTCAATGGTTAATTTTAGGGGCATTGCTGACCTTGGTTCTCAAGTCCCCAGCCAATCAGATCACTTTAGGGGGTGGTTGTAATTCCCTTGTTCTACCATGAGAGAATCTCTCTCAGTTTGGTGGGTTGAGCCGAAGTTTCTGTATTTCTCTTAGGAAAAGCTATACTGCCTTAAATCTGAGAGTATAATACTCCTCGTCTCATGCCTATTCAAACGAGACCAAACATGCGTGTATTTGTCCCTAACATCTATGTGTGCTGAGTTATCCTGTTTATAGTGGAAAAGGTGTCTGTGTCTGGAGGCTGACAGCTGTTGTTGCTGTGGATTGATTGTGGAACTCTGGTCACTCTGGGGGTGAAAGGTCTTGCTTTTTCTGTGCTGCTCCAGTTATTCCTATCCAGTCTCTCAGGAGCCGGCAGGCCTTTGCCTTCCTTAAAAGGGGTGGTTTGACGAGTTGAGTCCAGTCTTGCCTGGGCCAGCGGAGCTCTGAAATAGACTGATGCAGGCTGATCAGAGTTGGGGCCTGCAGGACCTATAAGTTTTATGTCCTTACAGAATGTAAGTGGCATCATACTAAACTAGTGGTGTTCGAACTAGCATGGAAAGAGGCTATGGGTAGCTACAAAAAGGCTCTTAGTGCCGCCAAATCATCTAGTATCTATCAGAACTAATTGAAATAAACAAAAATAATCCTAGATTCCTATTTACTATGGTGTCCAAGCTGACTAATAACCAGACCACTGGTTATTTTCCAGTGACGACTTTATGAAACTTTTTGACCAAAAATATGCTCAATTAAACAGAACATTTTGAATATTGAATATTGGTTAACCAGTCAGAACTGATGTACTTAATTTTATCTTCAAATTCATCTACTTGTATGCTAGAACCTGTTCCATCAAAATTATTCAGCGATGCTCCCAGCATTGATTGAACCGCTACTAGCAATAGTTAAACTAAAACATATAATCATATTACCCCAATTTTATCTTCACTGCACTGGCTGCCAGTTAGATTTCGTGTTGACTACAAAACACTGCTCTTAACCTATAAAGCTGTAAATGGTCTTGCACCGCAGTATGTGAGTGACCTCATTTGCGTTCCGAATCATACACTTAGATGACGAGATGGAGGTATTCTATCCGTACCCAGAATAAAGAACATTACCTTTGGGGGAAGAGCATTTGCTCATAAAGCACCACAGCTATGGAATAAACTTCCTATTAGTGTTCGGAACTCAGACACAATCTCTGCTTTTAAGTCAAGGCTTAAGATGTACCTCTTTCGCCAGTCTTTTGGATAGTTAAATCTTCTTTTCTAAGGTGAATGGGAAATCTGGAGGTTCATAGTTATTTGAGATTGAAGGGGAAAGGGGGGATTGGTGCTGTCGTCCTGCCACTCTCGCCGATCACTTAAGCTGTGGATGGGAGGTGGCTTGACGCCAAAACCTCTGTAAACCCTCATGCCTGTGCTTCCTTCCAGGTCACTCTTTTAGGCAGGCTGTCATAGTTGCTTTAGTCCTGCCGGTTAGGTGTAGGGCAATAACTCTTCTCCATCTTCTCTTTTTCGAGCTGATACCGAGCCGACTACACCGTGTGAACCCGCACCTGGACTCCTGGATATAACTACATGAAACCAACTGGGACTTTATAACTATATGAACTCTAATGAATGTCAATGTAAATGCAGTTTCATGCTCCTTGGTCGCCCAGAGGAGGATGGGGTCCCCTTCTGAGTCTAGGTTCCACTCAAGGTTTCTTCCTGCTAGAGGGAGTTTCCTTGCCACTGTCGCCTCAGGCTTTTAAATATAAATATAAATATATAAAATATATAAAATATATTTTTGGCCACAACCGGGATTCGAACCCCGGTCTCCCGTGTGAAAGGCGGCAATCTTACCACTACACTATCCAGCAACTATATAATATAAGGGAGATTTACGGGAAAATACTAATACGGGAGGACGGCGGGAAAGAGAAGTAAAATACGGTAGTTTCCCGGCCAAAACGGGAGACTTGACAGCTATGGCTGTCTCTGGCCACGCCCCCTACAGTCGGTCCGGCCCCTGTTCGCGTGTTCGCGAAAACGACTTCATTTATTTTCTTATTGATTTATCGACAGACTTTTTAGACGTTATAATAACAACACTCTATTGATCCCCCTCTTACTGTCCATGATACACAATGACGAGACACATGTTCACTAATGACGAGAACTATTCTATTTTTCATGCCGGGGGTCCTTCAAATCTTACATTTACAAATCTTGTTCTTGTTCTCTGCTTTCTCCTTTCTCGTTCCCGTAGATATATATTATTATACGGAGATTTACGGAGTCTTCAAAGACGGTCCGGCTCCAGCTCAAGGATCACTGTTGCTGTGGTGTAGATCAGCTGATCTGTAGTAGTCTTCTACGTACATCTTCTAGTAGACCTTCTGAGGGTACTTCACGCATTCTTGGTCGGAGGGTCCAGGTTTCCAGCTTAGCTTATTTCTTATTTCTCAGGTCAGCTGCTCTTGTTTGGGATGTGCTTGACCGGCGTATACGACAGCGTGTACCAGTTCCCACTAATATCCAACAACTTCGCACAGCCATTGAAGAGGAGTGGACCAACATTCCACAGGCCACAATTGACAATCTGATAAACTCTATGCGAAGAAGATGTGTTGCATTGCATGAGGCAAATGGTGGTCACACCAGATACTGACCGGTTCTGAGTCCCCAGACCCCCAATAAAGCAAAAAACTGCACATTCCAGGGTGGCCTTTTATTGTGGGCAGTATAAGGTACACCTGTGCACTACCCATGATGTCAGATCAGCATCTTGATGTGGCACACCTGTGAGGTGGGATGGATTATCTCAGCAAAGCAGAAGTGCTCACTATCACACATTTAGACTGATTTGTGAGAAATGTTTGAGAGAAATGGTAATATTGTGTATCTGGAATGAATTGTAGGTCTTTAAGTCCATCTCATGAAAAATGGGAGCAGAAACAAGAGTGTTGCGTTTATATTTTTGTTCAGTATAGAATAAGCCCAGATTTATGTTTATTCAGTGGAGATAAGTACAACCTCTAAAGATAGGCCTACACCCGTTTTGGCAGTGTCTCCGGATCCCATGACAAATAATGCCTTCAGTACATCCTCCTCAACCCACACTGAAAGCAGAAGTGCTATGGGCTTTGCAAACGGTTTGCCGACATCACTCCTATACGTCCAATGATGACATTCACACCGTCTCCAGGGTGATGTTCCCTGACTCGCAGGGTCACTTGTGGTAAAGATAAAACCGCTTTTCTTGCGCGATTTGGACTCGCTCCATATATTAAAAGGGAGCTTCGTTGTCATGTTTGACGTAAGTATGAACAGGACCATCAAAAGAAAACAACTGGATGTGCATGTCAGGTATTGGGTGAATTATGAGAATGGCTCTCGAGTGCAGTCCTGGTTCTGGGATCACAGTACATGAGCCACTCCACCGCTGAAGACTTACTGGAGAAGTTTAAGGTAAGCCATTCAATAACATTTAAACTCATTAACGAACCCATGATTTTTAAATATCCATGGTTTATCTTTACATGTGTTTAAATGGGAGAACCATATTTATTGGTAAGCATATTTTAAAGATTTTATTGCTGCTTCATGGCTTTTGCTGCAAAAAAAATAGTTCATTGAGGAAATAGAATGTTTAAGTGTTGTGTAGCAACATGTACAGCTGTTGTACAGGCAAAAACTCTGGCTCAGTCCAAAGGAGGTGGATATAGGAATGGCTGTCATCAAGGTGGGACTTCTGTGAATTCACTGGTATCTTTACATACAAATGTATCAAACAATTGTGAAGTAAAAAATATGTGAATAACATGGAGTTTGAGCTGGTTTGATATGTACAGCTGAGGTAGTGTTAACCTTGGGCTGAGTGTGCAGAAAGATTCTGGAAATTTGACAAACCATCTTTTTGTCAGAGACAGTCAGGAGCCAAAGGCAGTGGAAGTGACCTTGGTGTCCTTCAGATTAAAAAAAATTGCCAGATTGTGCTCTCAAAAATGTGCAAAAAGGCCTTGGATAAATGCCCTCTGAAGTACTCGATTGTACATGAGATGACGTGCTTGGACCCAAACAAAATGCACACCAGCCAGATAACTGCCAGCAGAAAAGGAGAAATCTCATGCAGAAGTTTGCGCAGGAGAATCGGTTGGCAGGCAGGATATCTGCTGGTAAATCATAGGATAAGAATAGGATAGTTCAGAATATTATTTTTAAATTATGCTTTTCTTTTTTCACATCTAACTGAATCAGGGACGGATTACAAACCGGGTTAGCGGGGCCGCTGCCCAGGGGCCCTTGGGGTGCAGGGGGCCCGTGGGCCCCAAGCCCAAAACAATTTGCAACGCTTATCAGCAATGTATTTTCGTTTGTCTATTTTAGAGGGCCTACATTCTTTGATCCTCTGCCTACAAGGTCCCCTGACCCTATAGGGAGGGTGTTTGGCTGCCAAGGGCCCTTGACTTGTGGTGGTTGTGGTGGTGGTGCAGGTGGTGGTGGTGGGGGGGGGCCTCGCGAACGTTTTACCCAGGGGCCCACACAACCCATAATCCGTCCCTGAACTGAATAGTGTTAACACGTAGATTTTAGCAGTATTTAGAAGACCGACTCTTGGTGTTTGAAAAGAAGCATCAGCCCAGTTATATTTTCTTTGATGAGCCTAGAGATATCTCAAGATTAAATTAAAATGATTGCACATTTATGGTATCATAGGAAAATTGGGTTATAAATCACTTTCCTATTCTACATGTGATTCTGTGTATTGACATTGTTGATCTGCATCTAATCTACTGTAATTAATGTAATTACAGGTGATGCAATATCCCAGCAGTCTGATAATCACCTGCACAATGAGGCAAAAGGCTTGGATTTTATATCCTTCATTCCTTCAGCACCATCCAAAGTTGATGTCTTTTTACATCAAAAAGTTAGTGGGCCTTATCCTGACCTCTGGATGTTCTGCAAGAACTTGCTGCTGCTGTCCTATGGGCAAGCCGAAGTGGAACGAATAGAGGTGGAGACCTGCAACTTATCAGAGGAAACAGTTGTTGCACAGAGGCTTATATGCGACCATGTCAGAGTGTGTGGGGGAGCAACCAAAGCGCCTCTGACCAAAGGTGAAAGATGAGCGAAAAGCAAAAAAGAAAACTTGAGGAACTCAAGAGGAAGAGAGTCTCACTGGAAAGTGTATGTGAGAGTTTACAAAAGGATGCTGAGCACATGGCAGAGGAAGCAGAGAGTGCTGCTGGAACCAAAAGGGCAACATTACTTACCAAGTCCAATACTCTGAGCCGACGAGCGAAGGAGGAGAAAGAGCAGTTGGTGGTCTTAAATGCAGATACTGAAGAATAGGCTACTGAACTGTGACTCCTAACACATCAAGAGTGAATCGGTGGAAACAAAAATATTTAGGTTCTTTGCATTTTTGGAGTATTTTACTTTCTGTGCCTGTTTGTACATTGTTCACAGCCATAATACTTTATAATTACAAGGTAGTTTTATGTTAGAGCTCTTGCTCCAATAAATATGTGCCTTGTAATTAACTAAATTCTAGGCTATTCAGTTTTTTTTGCCCTCGTGATGGTCGTGGGTTGTGAAAAAAGCCTTCTTCTTAGGGGTACCGCTGGGGCCAGCCGGGCGTATGTCGTGGCTTCAGTGAGTACTTATGTTTGTCATGCTGCCTGTGTACTTTATAGCGGCACAACATATTTCTGCAAATTGCATGCGTCAAATTGTCTGTCTCTCTTAAAAAATATGAAGTGTCACCAAAATTTTAAACGGGGAATCAATCTCAATGAAAAATATTCGTCAAGTAACGTTTCTAAAATAATATAGACATACTAATAATTATATATTAATAAATCGGATGAACGATGCATCCCAAATTGTATCCGCTGCGCACTTCTTAATCAGGGCAATCGCATCGTGGAGGTTTCTGCAGACGCCCAAAAAGACTTACTTAAGAAAACTGTTGCATGATAATTTGTACCATTTTCAAGGGTGGGGGGCGTGCAGTAGATGCCCCCTTTATTTTTGTGCTTCTGCCGTTCAAACCGAGCAGCACTGAGTTTGTCATGGCACCTGACGCCAAATCTACTGCTTAGCTGCTACAGACAGAACTATCTTCAAATCACCACTAGGGGGTGTCAATGCTGCAGCTTCGTTCTATGGTTGATCTTTTTCAAAGACAGTTTTTTTTCTCTCTCTCCACATAATCAACTTAACTGATTAGCGTGCTTTCATAGTAATGGTTTTTAATCCGTGTTAATCTTCTGAACAATGACTAGTAAAGGTTCTATGAGGTTGTCCTACTTACTATGGATTTTAAGTTTTTTATCAAGGTGTTAAAACGTACCACAGTTGCCAGTCCTGTGTTTTATGTCTAGCAATTTGTACAGTTTCTTCAGTATAAACACATGCCATGATCTGTGAGAATCTCCTCCAGAACTCTGCATTTCCTCAAGATCTTTTTGTAATATTGCATCATGGCACTGCTCAGAACAACACAGATGGTGCATAACAACACAAGGGAGTACAAGACAACATGGTGCAGAAACAGTGCGATACAAAGCAGGACAAAACTGGATGATACGTGGTCAGTGGTGGATAAAGTGCAGTAACAGCTGTACAGTGCAGCTGCCGTGGAAATGACTGTTACAGGGGATGCAAAAGCTGCAGGTTTGAATTGTTTGGCGAATGAAGCTGTTCATGAATCTGCTAGTCAGTGTTTGTGGATGGTGGTCAGAGTCCTGGATTATAGACTGAACCTTGTTACTGTGGCAGTTAAAGTACAGCTGGTCAATGGAGGGCAGTTCAGTGCGAATGATGTTCTTAACAGACTTCGCAATGTACTGCCTTCCTGTCATGTGGCTCCACCATACCATAGTACTACTGTAAGAACTAGGGATGTAACGATACATTCAACTCACCATTTGATACGATTCACGATTCTGAGTTCACGATACAATTTTCTCATTTTTTGCAGAATGAGCTGCAGACAAATATATTCAAAAATATTCTTATATTTATCTTTCTGAACTGTTGACACTGTTGTGAACAGTGCAACTGAATTTGAATAAAATACTGTTGAAAAAAATCCCAAATCAAAATAAGTAAATAAAAAAAAATAAATCAAATAAATAAGCTAAGGTTTGCATGTGCAGCTTTTTAGCGTGCTTTGCCCTTTTAATAATCTTCACTCAGCTCACGGTGGTGCCAGTGGACCTGTTTGTGTATGTTATCAGTCTATTACAATGTTTGCATGCAGTTTATGTCTTGTCTGTGCTTTTCTCGCTGTTTCCTCCTCGTTTGTGATTACCGGAAAGCTAATATGCTGCCACACCGCCAATTGAAGATCGGGCGGTGCGTCCATCCATCCATTTTCTGAAACCACTTAATCCCAACTGAGATCGCGGGGGAGACCGGAGCCTATCCCGGGAACAAGGGGCGCAGACAGGAACCAAGCCCAGGCAGTCACCTACACACCGCAGGTCGCACACACTCACACAACTACAGGGCCAATTTAGACTCACCAGTCAACCTATCCTGCATGCTTTTGGACCGTGGGAGGAACCTGGAGTCCCCGGCGAAAACGGGGAGAGCATGCGAACTCCACACAGAAAGGGCCCTGGACCGAAGCCAGCACTAACCACTGTGCCGTCCTCAGTTTCAAATTCATTCATCATCTCGCGTTCGCTCAAAACCAAAAACTGACGTACGATGTCGACGTGATACGCAGTGACATCTGACGTCAAACTCACATTGTGAAATCAAATGTAATATTACACCAGTTTTTCTGTTAAAGTACTGTGAAGTACTCCTACAATAGTGATTCATTTTCCACATCAGCCGGTTTAAATCTTCATGCATTTGCACCGATTTTTAACTGATTTGTGATTCATCATTACATGCCAGGGCCAGCAGCTCTGCATGGCTCGACCCTCATAAACATTCTCCACACATGCTGTTCAGGCAGTGGCCACAGAAATTCCCCCAGTGAACTTTATGCTTTCTGTCGGAGAGTATGCTGTGTTCTGGCCTTAAACCCTGCATACTACTTTGCAGACTTTGATCCTCTTAACAACAATTGGCATTTCTGGTGGCTGAATATCCATCCATCCGTCATCCAACTGCATGCTTAAAAGCTGTGAATAATAGTAATAATTCTTAAAATTGCAACTATCTAGAATTTCAGCCTAGTTACTCAGCTAAATTACTATTTAAACCTAGAATAATTTCTATAAGGGGCGGCATGGTGGTGCAGTGGTTAGCACTGTCGCCTCACACCTCTGGGACCCGGGTTCGTGTCTCCGCCTGGGTCACATGTGTGTGGAGTTTGCATGTTCTCCCCATGTCGTTGTGGGGTTTCCTCTGGGTACTCCGGTTTCCCCCCACAGTCCAAAAACATGCTGGGGCTAATTGGAGTTGCTGAATTGCCCGTAGGTGTGTGTGTGTGAGTGGATGGTGTGTGAGTGTGCCCTGCGATGGGCTGGCCCCCCATCCTGGGTTGTTCCCTGCCTCGTGCCCATTGATTCTGGGATAGGCTCCGGACCCCCCGCGACCCAATAGGATAAGCGGTTTGGAAAATGGATGGATGGATAATTTCTATATGTGTGATAGAATCAAAAAATATTTTGTTTTACATATAAATCTTCACAAGGTGTATTACACATGGTATTCCCCAGACACCGCCACCCCAACAGATGCTTTGTTTGTTAAGACAATAGCTCAGAAAGTGGTTGATCGATCTTTTGCAGCTTTTACCAAGGTTTGTACAAGCCAAAATTAAATTTTGAAACGGATCCCTGCCACACCCTGCCCTCCTGAACCTCCCGTTTCCTCCCTAGTGTGGTATAACGTGCCATGCCTGTTCCGCGTTTGTTTTACCTCTCCTTCCTGCCCTTGTGTTACTCATTTCAGGTGCCTCTAGTTTGCTCCCTGCTTAGCCTTGTATAAATGTGCTTCTCAGTCCTGCCTTTAATGTTGCTGCTGCTGTTTGCCTGTGTGTTCTTCCCTGCTTATGATTCCCCCGTGATCCAGTTGTGATCCAGTTGTCTTCATATCATGTATTCACATTCCTCAGCTGAGAGTGAACAAAGTTCTGTGGAAAGTATCTGACTACAGATAGACTTTCACCCAGTTCTCTGCGGGAGCTCTGATTACAGAGTGACTCCCCGACTACTTCTGAAGCCCTTCCTTAAGTATCCAGACCAGGTGATGGCATGTTTCTGAAGACTGACTAATTTCGGTCAATGGTTAATTTTAGGGGCATTGCTGACCTTGGTTCTCAAGTCCCCAGCCAATCAGATCACTTTAGGGGGTGGTTGTAATTCCCTTGTTCTACCATGAGAGAATCTCTCTCAGTTTGGTGGGTTGAGCCGAAGTTTCTGTATTTCTCTTAGGAAAAGCTATACTGCCTTAAATCTGAGAGTATAATACTCCTCGTCTCATGCCTATTCAAACGAGACCAAACATGCGTGTATTTGTCCCTAACATCTATGTGTGCTGAGTTATCCTGTTTATAGTGGAAAAGGTGTCTGTGTCTGGAGGCTGACAGCTGTTGTTGCTGTGGATTGATTGTGGAACTCTGGTCACTCCGGGGGTGAAAGGTCTTGCTTTTTCTGTGCTGCTCCAGTTATTCCTATCCAGTCTCTCAGGAGCCGGCAGGCCTTTGCCTTCCTTAAAAGGGGTGGTTTGACGAGTTGAGTCCAGTCTTGCCTGGGCCAGCGGAGCTCTGAAATAGACTGATGCAGGCTGATCAGAGTTGGGGCCTGCAGGACCTATAAGTTTTATGTCCTTACAGAATGTAAGTGGCATCATACTAAACTAGTGGTGTTCGAACTAGCATGGAAAGAGGCTATGGGTAGCTACAAAAAGGCTCTTAGTGCCGCCAAATCATCTAGTATCTATCAGAACTAATTGAAATAAACAAAAATAATCCTAGATTCCTATTTACTATGGTGTCCAAGCTGACTAATAACCAGACCACTGGTTATTTTCCAGTGACGACTTTATGAAACTTTTTGACCAAAAATATGCTCAATTAAACAGAACATTTTGAATATTGAATATTGGTTAACCAGTCAGAACTGATGTACTTAATTTTATCTTCAAATTCATCTACTTGTATGCTAGAACCTGTTCCATCAAAATTATTCAGCGATGCTCCCAGCATTGATTGAACCGCTACTAGCAATAGTTAAACTAAAACATATAATCATATTACCCCAATTTTATCTTCACTGCACTGGCTGCCAGTTAGATTTCGTGTTGACTACAAAACACTGCTCTTAACCTATAAAGCTGTAAATGGTCTTGCACCGCAGTATGTGAGTGACCTCATTTGCGTTCCGAATCATACACTTAGATGACGAGATGGAGGTATTCTATCCGTACCCAGAATAAAGAACATTACCTTTGGGGGAAGAGCATTTGCTCATAAAGCACCACAGCTATGGAATAAACTTCCTATTAGTGTTCGGAACTCAGACACAATCTCTGCTTTTAAGTCAAGGCTTAAGATGTACCTCTTTCGCCAGTCTTTTGGATAGTTAAATCTTCTTTTCTAAGGTGAATGGGAAATCTGGAGGTTCATAGTTATTTGAGATTGAAGGGGAAAGGGGGGATTGGTGCTGTCGTCCTGCCACTCTCGCCGATCACTTAAGCTGTGGATGGGAGGTGGCTTGACGCCAAAACCTCTGTAAACCCTCATGCCTGTGCTTCCTTCCAGGTCACTCTTTTAGGCAGGCTGTCATAGTTGCTTTAGTCCTGCCGGTTAGGTGTAGGGCAATAACTCTTCTCCATCTTCTCTTTTTCGAGCTGATACCGAGCCGACTACACCGTGTGAACCCGCACCTGGACTCCTGGATATAACTACATGAAACCAACTGGGACTTTATAACTATATGAACTCTAATGAATGTCAATGTAAATGCAGTTTCATGCTCCTTGGTCGCCCAGAGGAGGATGGGGTCCCCTTCTGAGTCTAGGTTCCACTCAAGGTTTCTTCCTGCTAGAGGGAGTTTCCTTGCCACTGTCGCCTCAGGCTTTTAAATATAAATATAAATATATAAAATATATAAAATATATTTTTGGCCACAACCGGGATTCGAACCCCGGTCTCCCGTGTGAAAGGCGGCGATCTTACCACTACACTATCCAGCAACTATATAATATAAGGGAGATTTACGGGAAAATACTAATACGGGAGGACGGCGGGAAAGAGAAGTAAAATACGGTAGTTTCCCGGCCAAAACGGGAGGCTCCAGTATCCCTTACATTTTAAGACAGGAAATATAAAATAATATAAATTATATAAAATATAATATAAATATAAATATATAAAATATATAAAATATATTTTTGGCCACAAACGGGATTCGAACCCCGGTCTCCCGTGTGAAAGGCGGCGATCTTACCACTACACTATCCAGCAACTATATAATATAAGGGAGATTTACGGGAAAATACTAATACGGGAGGACGGCGGGAAAGAGAAGTAAAATACGGTAGTTTCCCGGCCAAAACGGGAGACTTGACAGCTATGGCTGTCTCTGGCCACGCCCCCTACAGTCGGTCCGGCCCCTGTTCGCGTGTTCGCGAAAACGACTTCATTTATTTTCTTATTGATTTATCGACAGACTTTTTAGACGTTATAATAACAACACTCTATTGATTACTGTCCATGATACAGAGACACATGTTCGAGAACTATTCTATCGAGAACTAATGACGAGAACTATTCTCTTATTTTTCTCTTATTATTAAATTATTTTATTATTATTATTTTTATCTTTCTCCTTTCTCGTTCCCGTAGATATATATTATTATACGGAGATTTACGGAGTCTTCAAAGACGGTCCGGCTCCAGGATCACTGTTGCTGTGGTGTAGATCAGCTGATCTGTAGTAGTCTTCTACGTACATCTTCTAGTAGACCTTCTGAGGGTACTTCACGCATTCTTGGTCCAGCTTAGCTTATTTCTTATTTCTCAGGTCAGCTGCTCTTGTATTCAGCCTACTAGTCTCTCTTGTATTCAGCCTACTAATATATATGGGGCTTGGTACCCAATCTCGGAATGTGGGGATGATGATATCTCCCCCCTGACCTGTCGTCCTGGCTCCCCCTTGTCGTAGCAATCGTGTTGTACCTCATCAATCTCTAGTTGTGATAGCAGTTGTTTCTGGCCACAACCGGGATTCGAACCCCGGTCTCCCGTGTGAAAGGCGGCGATCTTACCACTACACTATCCAGCAACTATATAATATAATATATATATATATATATTATAAGGGAGATTTACGGGAAAATAATACGGGAGGACGGCGGGAAAGAGAAGTAAAATACGGTAGTTTCCCGGCCAAAACGGGAGGCTCCAGTATCCCTTACATTTTAAGACAGGAAATATAAAATAATATAAATTATATAAAATATAATATAAATATAAATATAAATATATAAAATATATAAAATATATTTTTGGCCACAACCGGGATTCGAACCCCGGTCTCCCGTGTGAAAGGCGGCGATCTTACCACTACACTATCCAGCAACTATATAATATAAGGGAGATTTACGGGAAAATACTAATACGGGAGGACGGCGGGAAAGAGAAGTAAAATACGGTAGTTTCCCGGCCAAAACGGGAGGCTCCAGTATCCCTTACATTTTAAGACAGGAAATATAAAATAATATAAATTATATAAAATATAATATAAATATAAATATAAATATATAAAATATATAAAATATATTTTTGGCCACAACCGGGATTCGAACCCCGGTCTCCCGTGTGAAAGGCGGCGATCTTACCACTACACTATCCAGCAACTATATAATATAAGGGAGATTTACGGGAAAATACTAATACGGGAGGACGGCGGGAAAGAGAAGTAAAATACGGTAGTTTCCCGGCCAAAACGGGAGACTTGACAGCTATGGCTGTCTCTGGCCACGCCCCCTACAGTCGGTCCGGCCCCTGTTCGCGTGTTCGCGAAAACGACTTCATTTATTTTCTTATTGATTTATCGACAGACTTTTTAGACGTTATAATAACAACACTCTATTGATCCCCCTCTTACTGTCCATGATACACAATGACGAGACACATGTTCACTAATGACGAGAACTATTCTATTTTTCATGCCGGGGGTCCTTCAAATCTTACATTTACAAATCTTGTTCTTGTTCTCTGCTTTCTCCTTTCTCGTTCCCGTAGATATATATTATTATACGGAGATTTACGGAGTCTTCAAAGACGGTCCGGCTCCAGCTCAAGGATCACTGTTGCTGTGGTGTAGATCAGCTGATCTGTAGTAGTCTTCTACGTACATCTTCTAGTAGACCTTCTGAGGGTACTTCACGCATTCTTGGTCGGAGGGTCCAGGTTTCCAGCTTAGCTTATTTCTTATTTCTCAGGTCAGCTGCTCTTGTTTGGGATGTGCTTGACCGGCGTATACGACAGCGTGTACCAGTTCCCACTAATATCCAACAACTTCGCACAGCCATTGAAGAGGAGTGGACCAACATTCCACAGGCCACAATTGACAATCTGATAAACTCTATGCGAAGAAGATGTGTTGCATTGCATGAGGCAAATGGTGGTCACACCAGATACTGACCGGTTCTGAGTCCCCAGACCCCCAATAAAGCAAAAAACTGCACATTCCAGGGTGGCCTTTTATTGTGGGCAGTATAAGGTACACCTGTGCACTACCCATGATGTCAGATCAGCATCTTGATGTGGCACACCTGTGAGGTGGGATGGATTATCTCAGCAAAGCAGAAGTGCTCACTATCACACATTTAGACTGATTTGTGAGAAATGTTTGAGAGAAATGGTAATATTGTGTATCTGGAATGAATTGTAGGTCTTTAAGTCCATCTCATGAAAAATGGGAGCAGAAACAAGAGTGTTGCGTTTATATTTTTGTTCAGTATAGAATAAGCCCAGATTTATGTTTATTCAGTGGAGATAAGTACAACCTCTAAAGATAGGCCTACACCCGTTTTGGCAGTGTCTCCGGATCCCATGACAAATAATGCCTTCAGTACATCCTCCTCAACCCACACTGAAAGCAGAAGTGCTATGGGCTTTGCAAACGGTTTGCCGACATCACTCCTATACGTCCAATGATGACATTCACACCGTCTCCAGGGTGATGTTCCCTGACTCGCAGGGTCACTTGTGGTAAAGATAAAACCGCTTTTCTTGCGCGATTTGGACTCGCTCCATATATTAAAAGGGAGCTTCGTTGTCATGTTTGACGTAAGTATGAACAGGACCATCAAAAGAAAACAACTGGATGTGCATGTCAGGTATTGGGTGAATTATGAGAATGGCTCTCGAGTGCAGTCCTGGTTCTGGGATCACAGTACATGAGCCACTCCACCGCTGAAGACTTACTGGAGAAGTTTAAGGTAAGCCATTCAATAACATTTAAACTCATTAACGAACCCATGATTTTTAAATATCCATGGTTTATCTTTACATGTGTTTAAATGGGAGAACCATATTTATTGGTAAGCATATTTTAAAGATTTTATTGCTGCTTCATGGCTTTTGCTGCAAAAAAAATAGTTCATTGAGGAAATAGAATGTTTAAGTGTTGTGTAGCAACATGTACAGCTGTTGTACAGGCAAAAACTCTGGCTCAGTCCAAAGGAGGTGGATATAGGAATGGCTGTCATCAAGGTGGGACTTCTGTGAATTCACTGGTATCTTTACATACAAATGTATCAAACAATTGTGAAGTAAAAAATATGTGAATAACATGGAGTTTGAGCTGGTTTGATATGTACAGCTGAGGTAGTGTTAACCTTGGGCTGAGTGTGCAGAAAGATTCTGGAAATTTGACAAACCATCTTTTTGTCAGAGACAGTCAGGAGCCAAAGGCAGTGGAAGTGACCTTGGTGTCCTTCAGATTAAAAAAAATTGCCAGATTGTGCTCTCAAAAATGTGCAAAAAGGCCTTGGATAAATGCCCTCTGAAGTACTCGATTGTACATGAGATGACGTGCTTGGACCCAAACAAAATGCACACCAGCCAGATAACTGCCAGCAGAAAAGGAGAAATCTCATGCAGAAGTTTGCGCAGGAGAATCGGTTGGCAGGCAGGATATCTGCTGGTAAATCATAGGATAAGAATAGGATAGTTCAGAATATTATTTTTAAATTATGCTTTTCTTTTTTCACATCTAACTGAATCAGGGACGGATTACAAACCGGGTTAGCGGGGCCGCTGCCCAGGGGCCCTTGGGGTGCAGGGGGCCCGTGGGCCCCAAGCCCAAAACAATTTGCAACGCTTATCAGCAATGTATTTTCGTTTGTCTATTTTAGAGGGCCTACATTCTTTGATCCTCTGCCTACAAGGTCCCCTGACCCTATAGGGAGGGTGTTTGGCTGCCAAGGGCCCTTGACTTGTGGTGGTTGTGGTGGTGGTGCAGGTGGTGGTGGTGGGGGGGGGCCTCGCGAACGTTTTACCCAGGGGCCCACACAACCCATAATCCGTCCCTGAACTGAATAGTGTTAACACGTAGATTTTAGCAGTATTTAGAAGACCGACTCTTGGTGTTTGAAAAGAAGCATCAGCCCAGTTATATTTTCTTTGATGAGCCTAGAGATATCTCAAGATTAAATTAAAATGATTGCACATTTATGGTATCATAGGAAAATTGGGTTATAAATCACTTTCCTATTCTACATGTGATTCTGTGTATTGACATTGTTGATCTGCATCTAATCTACTGTAATTAATGTAATTACAGGTGATGCAATATCCCAGCAGTCTGATAATCACCTGCACAATGAGGCAAAAGGCTTGGATTTTATATCCTTCATTCCTTCAGCACCATCCAAAGTTGATGTCTTTTTACATCAAAAAGTTAGTGGGCCTTATCCTGACCTCTGGATGTTCTGCAAGAACTTGCTGCTGCTGTCCTATGGGCAAGCCGAAGTGGAACGAATAGAGGTGGAGACCTGCAACTTATCAGAGGAAACAGTTGTTGCACAGAGGCTTATATGCGACCATGTCAGAGTGTGTGGGGGAGCAACCAAAGCGCCTCTGACCAAAGGTGAAAGATGAGCGAAAAGCAAAAAAGAAAACTTGAGGAACTCAAGAGGAAGAGAGTCTCACTGGAAAGTGTATGTGAGAGTTTACAAAAGGATGCTGAGCACATGGCAGAGGAAGCAGAGAGTGCTGCTGGAACCAAAAGGGCAACATTACTTACCAAGTCCAATACTCTGAGCCGACGAGCGAAGGAGGAGAAAGAGCAGTTGGTGGTCTTAAATGCAGATACTGAAGAATAGGCTACTGAACTGTGACTCCTAACACATCAAGAGTGAATCGGTGGAAACAAAAATATTTAGGTTCTTTGCATTTTTGGAGTATTTTACTTTCTGTGCCTGTTTGTACATTGTTCACAGCCATAATACTTTATAATTACAAGGTAGTTTTATGTTAGAGCTCTTGCTCCAATAAATATGTGCCTTGTAATTAACTAAATTCTAGGCTATTCAGTTTTTTTTGCCCTCGTGATGGTCGTGGGTTGTGAAAAAAGCCTTCTTCTTAGGGGTACCGCTGGGGCCAGCCGGGCGTATGTCGTGGCTTCAGTGAGTACTTATGTTTGTCATGCTGCCTGTGTACTTTATAGCGGCACAACATATTTCTGCAAATTGCATGCGTCAAATTGTCTGTCTCTCTTAAAAAATATGAAGTGTCACCAAAATTTTAAACGGGGAATCAATCTCAATGAAAAATATTCGTCAAGTAACGTTTCTAAAATAATATAGACATACTAATAATTATATATTAATAAATCGGATGAACGATGCATCCCAAATTGTATCCGCTGCGCACTTCTTAATCAGGGCAATCGCATCGTGGAGGTTTCTGCAGACGCCCAAAAAGACTTACTTAAGAAAACTGTTGCATGATAATTTGTACCATTTTCAAGGGTGGGGGGCGTGCAGTAGATGCCCCCTTTATTTTTGTGCTTCTGCCGTTCAAACCGAGCAGCACTGAGTTTGTCATGGCACCTGACGCCAAATCTACTGCTTAGCTGCTACAGACAGAACTATCTTCAAATCACCACTAGGGGGTGTCAATGCTGCAGCTTCGTTCTATGGTTGATCTTTTTCAAAGACAGTTTTTTTTCTCTCTCTCCACATAATCAACTTAACTGATTAGCGTGCTTTCATAGTAATGGTTTTTAATCCGTGTTAATCTTCTGAACAATGACTAGTAAAGGTTCTATGAGGTTGTCCTACTTACTATGGATTTTAAGTTTTTTATCAAGGTGTTAAAACGTACCACAGTTGCCAGTCCTGTGTTTTATGTCTAGCAATTTGTACAGTTTCTTCAGTATAAACACATGCCATGATCTGTGAGAATCTCCTCCAGAACTCTGCATTTCCTCAAGATCTTTTT
>NW_026043346.1:0-43627 GCF_023856365.1 Brienomyrus brachyistius | reverse complement strand
ATTAGCATATTAGCATGGCGTTTTAGCATATTAGCATATTAGCATATTAGCATATTAACATAGCGTGTTAGCATATTAGCATATTAGCACATTAGCATAGCATATTAGCATATTAACATATTAGCATATTAACATAATAGCATATTAGCATAGCATGTTATAGCGTATTAACGTATTACCATAGCATATTAGCATATTAGAATATTAGCATATTAGCATATTAGCATAGCATATTAGCGTATTGGCATAGCGTGTTAGCATATTAGCATATTAGCATATTAGCATATTAGGATATTAGCGTATTAGCATAGCATATTAGCATAGCATATTAGCATAGCATATTAGCATATTAACATATTAGCATATTAGCATAGCATATTAACATATTGCATATTAGCATATTAGCATATTAGGATATTAGCGTATTAGCATATTAGCATATTAGCATAGCATATTAGCATATTAGCATATTAACATATTATCATATTAGCATAGTGTGTTAGCATATTAGCGTATTAGCATATTAGCATATTAGCATATTAGCATAGCATATTAGCATAGCATATTAGCATATTAGCATATTAGCATATTAGCATATTAGCATATTAACATATTAGCATAGCGTTTTAGCATATTAGCGTATTAGCATATTAGCATATTAGCATAGCATATTAGCATATTAGCATATTAGCATATTAGCATATTAGCATATTAGCATAGTGTGTTAGCATATTAGCATATTAGCATATTAGCATATTAGCATATTAGCATATTAGCATATTAGCATAGCATGTTAGCATATTAGCGTATTAGCATATTAGCATATTAGCATATTAGCATATTAGCATATTAGCATAGAATATTAGCATATTAACATATTAGCATATTAGCATTAGCATTTTAGCATATTAGCATATTAGCATATTAGAATATTAGCATATTAGCATATTAGCATATTAGCATAGCGTGTTAGCATATTAGCATATTAGCACATTAACATAGCATATTAGCATATTAACATATTAGCATATTAGCATAATAGCATATTAGCATAGCATGTTAACATATTAGCGTATTAACGTATTAGCATATTAGCATATTAGCATAGCATATTAGCATATTAGCATATTAGCATAGCGTGTTAGCATATTAGCGTGTTAGCATATTAGCATATTAACATATTAGCATATTAGCATATTAGCATAGCATATTAGCGTATTAGCATAGCGTGTGTTAGCATAGCGTATTAGCATATTAGCATATTAGCATAGCATATTAGCATATTAGCATATTAGCATATTAGCATATTAGCATATTAGCATAGAATATTAGCATATTAGCATATTAGCATATTAGCATATTAGCATTGCGTTTTAGCATATTAGCATATTAGCATATTAGCATAGCATAGCGTGTTAGCATATTAGCATATTAGCATATTAGCATAGCATATTAGCATATTAACATATTAGCATATTAGCATAATAGCATATTAGCATAGCATGTTAACATATTAGCGTATTAACGTATTAGCATAGCATATTAGCATATTAGCATATTAGCATATTAGCATAGCGTTTAGCATATTAGCGTGTTAGCATATTAGCATATTAGCATAGCATATTAGCATATTAGCATATTAGCATATTAGCATATTAGCATAGGGTGTTAGCATATTATCGTATTAACATAGCATATTAGCATATTAGCATATTAGCATATTAGCATATTAGCATATTAGCATAGTATGTTAGCATAGCGTATTAGCATATTAGCATATTAGCATATTAGCATAGCATATTAGCATATTAGCATATTAGCATATTAGCATATTAGCATATTAGCATAGCGTGTTAGCATATTAGCGTATTAGCATATTAGCATATTAGCATAGCATATTAGCATATTAGTATATTAGCATATTAATATATTAGCATATTAGCATATTAGCATATTAACATAGCGTGTTAGCATATTAGCGTATTAGCATATTAGCATATTAGCATATTAACATAGCATATTAGCATATTAGCATATTAGCATAGTATATTAGCATATTAGCATAGCGTGTTAGCATATTAGCGTATTAGCATATTAGCATATTAGCATACCATATTAGCATATTAGCATATTAGCATATTAGCATAGCGTGTTAGCATATTAGCATATTAGCATATTAGCATATTAGCATAGTGTGTTAACATCAGCGGATTAGCATATTAGCATATTAGCATAGCATATTAGCATATTAGCATAAGCGTGTTAGCATATTAGCATATTAGCATATTAGCATATTAGCATAGCGTGTTAGCATATTAGCGTATTAGCATATTAGCATATTAGCATTAGCATATTAGCATATTAGCATATTAGCATATTAGCATAGCGTGTTAGCATATTAGCGTATTAGCGTATTAGCATATTAGCATATTAGCATATTAGCATAGCATATTAGCATATTAGCATATTAGCATATTAGCATAGCGTGTTAGCATATTAGCATATTAGCATATTAGCATAGCATATTAGCATATTAGCATATTAGCATAGCAATATTAGCATATTAGCATATTAGCATATTAGCTTAGCGTATTAGCATATTAACCTATTAGTATGTTAGCATATTAGCATAGCATCTTAGCATATTAGCATATTAGCATATTAGTATATTAGCATATTAGCATAGCGTGTTAGCATAGCGTATTAGCATATTAGCATATTAGCATAGCATATTAGCGTATTAGCATATTAGCATATTAGCATAGCATATTAGCATATTAGCATATTAGCATATTAGCATATTAGCATAGCGTGTTAGCATATTAGCATATTAGCATAGCATATTAGCATATTAGCATAGCGTGTTAGCATATTAGCGTATTAGCATATTAGCATAGCATATTAGTGTATTAGCATAGCATATTAGCATATTAGCATATTAGCATATTAGCATAGCGTGTTAGCATATTAGTGTATTAGTATATTAGCATATTAGCATATTAGCATATTAGCATAGCGTGTTAGCATATTAGCATATTAGCATATTAGCACATTAGCATAGCATATTAGCATATTAACATATTAGCATATTAGCATAATAGCATATTAGCATAGTATGTTAATATATTAGCGTGTTAGCATATTAGCATGTTAGCATATTAGCATAGTATATTAGCATATTAGCATATTAGCATAGCATATTAGCATAGCGTGTTAGCATATTAGCGTATAAGCATATTAGCATATTAGCATATTAGCATATTAGTATAGCGTGTTAGCATATTAGCATATTAGCATATTAGCATATTGGCATAGCATATTGGCATATTAGCATATTAGCATGTTAGCATAGCGTGTTAGGCATATTAGCGTATTAGCATATTAGCATATTAGCATATTAGCATATTAGCATATTAGCATAGCGTGTTAGCATATTAGCATATTAGCATAATAGCATATTAGCATATTAGCATAGCGTGTTAGCATATTAGCGTATTAGCATATTAGCATATTAGCATAGCATATTAGTATTTTAGCATAGCATATTAGCATATTAGCATATTAGCATATTAATATATTAGCATAGCGTGTTAGCATATTAGCGTATTAGCATATTAGCGTATTAGCATATTAGCATATTAGCATATTAGCATAGCATATTAGCATATTAGCACATTAGCATATTAGCATACTAGCATATTAGGCATATTAGCATAGCGTGTTAGCATAGCGTATTAGCATATTAGCATATTAGCATAGCATATTAGCATATTAGCATATTAGCATATTAGCATATTAGCATAGGCGTGTTAGCATATTAGCATATTAGTATACTAGCATATTAGCATATTAGCATAGCGTGTTAGCATATTAGCATATTAGTATACTAGCATATTAGCATATTAGCATAGCGTGTTAGCATAGCGTATTAGCATATTAGCATATTAGCATAGCATATTAGCATATTAGCATATTAGCACATTAACATAGCATATTAGCATATTAACATATTAGCATATTAGCATATTAGCATATTAGCATAGCGTGTTAGCATATTAGCGTATTAGCATATTAGCATATTAGCATAGAATATTAGCATATTAGCATATTAGCATATTAGCATAGCGTGTTAGCATATTAGCATATTAGCATATTAGCATATTAGCATATTAGAATATTAGCATAGCGTGTTAGCATATTAGCATATTAACACATTAGCATAGCATATTAGCATATTAACATAGCATATTAGCATAATAGCATATTAGCATACCATGTTAACATATTAGCGTGTTAGCGTATTAGCATATTAGCATATTAGCATAGTATATTAGCATATTAGCATATTAGCATAGCATATTTAGCATAGCGTGTTACCATATTTGCGTATTAGCATAGCGTGTTAGCATATTAGCATATTAGCATATTAACATATTGGCATATTAGCATATTAGCATATTAGCATAGCGTGTTAGCATATTAGCGTATTAGCAAATTAGCATATTAGCAAATTAGCATATTAGCATATTACCATAGCGTGTTAGCATATTAGCATATTAGCATATCGTGTTAGCATATTAGCATATTAGCATATTAGCATATTAGCATATTAGAATATTAGCATAGCGTGTTAGCATATTAGCATATTAACACATTAGCATAGCATATTAGTATATTAACATAGCATATTAGCATAATAGCATATTAGCATAGCATGTTAACATAGCGTGTTAGCGTATTAGCATATTAGCATATTAGCATAGTATATTAGCATATTAGCATATTAGCATAGCATATTAGCATAGCGTGTTACCATATTTGCGTATTAGCATATTAGCATATTAGCATATTAGCATAGCGTGTTAGCATATTCGCATATTAGCATATTAACATATTGGCATATTAGCATATTAGCATATTAGCATAGCGTGTTAGCATATTAGCGTATTAGCATATTAGCATATTAGCATATTAGCATATTAGCATATTACCATAGCGTGTTAGCATATTAGCATATTAGCATATTAGCATATTAGCATATTAGCATAGCGTGTTAGCATATTAGTGTATTAGCATATTAGCATATTAGCATATTAGCATAGCATATTAGTATATTAGCATAGCATATTAGCATATTAGCATATTAGCATATTAGCATATTAGCATATTAACATAGCGTGTTAGCATATCGTATTAGCATATTAGCATATTAGCATAGTATATTAGCATATTAGCATATTAGCATATTAGCATATTAGCATAGCGTGTTAGCATATTAGCATACTAGCATATTAGCATAGCGTGTTAGCAAATTAGCGTATTAGCATATTAGCATATTAGCATATTAGCATATTAGCATATTAGCATAGCGTATTAGCAAATTAGCATATTAGCATATTAGCATATTAGCATATTAGCATAGCGTGTTAGCATATTAGCGTATTAGCATATTAGCATATTAGCATTCAATATTAGCATATTAGCATATTAGCATATTAGCATAGCGTGTTAGCATATTAGCATATTAGCATATTAGCATAGCATATTAGCATATTAGCATATTAACATAGCATATTAGCATAATAGCATATTAGCATAGCATGTTAACATATTAGCGTATTAGCATATTAGCATATTAGCATATTAGCATTCAATATTAGCATATTAGCGTATTAGCATATTAGCATGTTAGCGTATTAGCATATTAGCATATTAGCATAGCATATTAGCATATTAGCATATTAGCATAGCGTGTTAGCATAGCGTGTTAGCATATTAGCGTATTAGCATATTAGCATATTAGCATATTAGCATATTAGCATATTAGCATAGCATATTAGCATATTAGCATATTAGCATATTAGCATAGCGTGTTAGCATATTAGCGTATTAGCATATTAGCGTATTAGCATATTAGCGTATTAGCATATTAGCATAGTATATTAGCATATTAGCATATTAGCATAGCATATTAGCATAGCGTGTTAGCATAGCGTATTAGCATATTAGCATATTAGCATAGCATATTAGCATAGCATATTAGCATATTAGCATATTAGCATAGCATGTTAGCATATTAGCATATTAGCATAGCATATTAGCATATTAGCATATTAGCATATTAGCATATTAGCACATTAGCATATTAGCATATTAGCATAGTATATTAGCATAGCATATTAGCATATTAGCATATTAGCATATTAGCATATTAGTATATTAGCATATTACCATAGCATATTAGCATATTAGCATAGCGTGTTAGCATATTAGCGTATTAGCATATTAGCATATTAGCATAGCATATTAGCATCTTAGCATATTAGCATCTTAGCATATTAGCATCTTAGCATATTAGCATATTAGCATATTAGCATATTAGCATATTATCATATTAGCATATTAGCATGTTAGTATAGCGTGTTAGCATATTAGCGTATTAGCATATTAGCATATTAGCATAGCATATTAGCATATTAGCATATTAGTATATTAGCATAGCGTGTTAGCATATTAGCATATTAGCATATTAGCATAGCATATTAGCATATTAGCATATTAGCATATTAGCATATTAGCATATTAGCATATTAGCATAGCATATTAGCATATTAGCATATTAGCATATTAGCATATTAGCATAGGGTGTTAGCATATTAGCGTATTAACATAGCATATTAGCATATTAGCATATTAGCATATTAGCATATTAGCATATTAGCATAGTATGTTAGCATAGCGTATTAGCATATTAGCATATTAGCATATTAGCATAGCATTATAGCATATTAGCATATTAGCATATTAGCATATTAGCATAGCGTGTTAGCATATTAGCGTATTAGCATATTAGCATATTAGCATAGCATATTAGCATATTAGTATATTAGCATATTAGCATATTAGCATATTAACATAGCGTGTTAGCATATTAGCGTATTAGCATATTAGCATATTAGCATATTAACATAGCATATTAGCATATTAGCATATTAGCATATTAGCATAGTATATTAGCATATTAGCATAGCGTGTTAGCATATTAGCGTATTAGCATATTAGCATATTAGCATACCATATTAGCATATTAGCATATTAGCATATTAGCATAGCGTGTTAGCATATTAGCATATTAGCATATTAGCATATTAGCATAGTGTGTTAACATAGCGGATTAGCATATTAGCATATTAGCATAGCATATTAGCATATTAGCATAGCGTGTTAGCATATTAGCATATTAGCATATTAGCATATTAGCATAGCGTGTTAGCATATTAGCGTATTAGCATATTAGCATATTAGCATAGCATATTAGCATATTAGCATATTAGCATATTAGCATAGCGTGTTAGCATATTAGCGTATTAGCGTATTAGCATATTAGCATATTAGCATATTAGCATAGCATATTAGCATATTAGCATATTAGCATATTAGCATAGCGTGTTAGCATATTAGCATATTAGCATATTAGCATAGCATATTAGCATATTAGCATATTAGCATAGCATATTAGCATATTAGCATATTAGCATATTAGCTTAGCGTATTAGCATATTAACATATTAGTATGTTAGCATATTAGCATAGCATCTTAGCATATTAGCATATTAGCATATTAGTATATTAGCATATTAGCATAGCGTGTTAGCATAGCGTATTAGCATATTAGCATATTAGCATAGCATATTAGCGTATTAGCATATTAGCATATTAGCATAGCATATTAGCATATTAGCATATTAGCATATTAGCATAGCGTGTTAGCATATTAGCATATTAGCATAGCATATTAGCATATTAGCATAGCGTGTTAGCATATTAGCGTATTAGCATATTAGCATAGCATATTAGTGTATTAGCATAGCATATTAGCATATTAGCATATTAGCATATTAGCATAGCGTGTTAGCATATTAGTGTATTAGTATATTAGCATATTAGCATATTAGCATATTAGCATAGCGTGTTAGCATATTAGCATATTAGCATATTAGCACATTAGCATAGCATATTAGCATATTAACATATTAGCATATTAGCATAATAGCATATTAGCATAGTATGTTAATATATTAGCGTGTTAGCATATTAGCATGTTAGCATATTAGCATAGTATATTAGCATATTAGCATATTAGCATAGCATATTAGCATAGCGTGTTAGCATATTAGCGTATAAGCATATTAGCATATTAGCATATTAGCATATTAGTATAGCGTGTTAGCATATTAGCATATTAGCATATTAGCATATTGGCATAGCATATTGGCATATTAGCATATTAGCATGTTAGCATAGCGTGTTAGCATATTAGCGTATTAGCATATTAGCATATTAGCATATTAGCATATTAGCATATTAGCATAGCGTGTTAGCATATTAGCATATTAGCATAATAGCATATTAGCATATTAGCATAGCGTGTTAGCATATTAGCGTATTAGCATATTAGCATATTAGCATAGCATATTAGTATTTTAGCATAGCATATTAGCATATTAGCATATTAGCATATTAATATATTAGCATAGCGTGTTAGCATATTAGCGTATTAGCATATTAGCGTATTAGCATATTAGCATATTAGCATATTAGCATAGCATATTAGCATATTAGCACATTAGCATATTAGCATACTAGCATATTAGCATATTAGCATAGCGTGTTAGCATAGCGTATTAGCATATTAGCATATTAGCATAGCATATTAGCATATTAGCATATTAGCATATTAGCATATTAGCATAGCGTGTTAGCATATTAGCATATTAGTATACTAGCATATTAGCATATTAGCATAGCGTGTTAGCATATTAGCATATTAGTATACTAGCATATTAGCATATTAGCATAGCGTGTTAGCATAGCGTATTAGCATATTAGCATATTAGCATAGCATATTAGCATATTAGCATATTAGCACATTAACATAGCATATTAGCATATTAACATATTAGCATATTAGCATATTAGCATATTAGCATAGCGTGTTAGCATATTAGCGTATTAGCATATTAGCATATTAGCATAGAATATTAGCATATTAGCATATTAGCATATTAGCATAGCGTGTTAGCATATTAGCATATTAGCATATTAGCATATTAGCATATTAGAATATTAGCATAGCGTGTTAGCATATTAGCATATTAACACATTAGCATAGCATATTAGCATATTAACATAGCATATTAGCATAATAGCATATTAGCATACCATGTTAACATATTAGCGTGTTAGCGTATTAGCATATTAGCATATTAGCATAGTATATTAGCATATTAGCATATTAGCATAGCATATTAGCATAGCGTGTTACCATATTTGCGTATTAGCATAGCGTGTTAGCATATTAGCATATTAGCATATTAACATATTGGCATATTAGCATATTAGCATATTAGCATAGCGTGTTAGCATATTAGCGTATTAGCATATTAGCATATTAGCAAATTAGCATATTAGCATATTACCATAGCGTGTTAGCATATTAGCATATTAGCATATCGTGTTAGCATATTAGCATATTAGCATATTAGCATATTAGCATATTAGAATATTAGCATAGCGTGTTAGCATATTAGCATATTAACACATTAGCATAGCATATTAGTATATTAACATAGCATATTAGCATAATAGCATATTAGCATAGCATGTTAACATAGCGTGTTAGCGTATTAGCATATTAGCATATTAGCATAGTATATTAGCATATTAGCATATTAGCATAGCATATTAGCATAGCGTGTTACCATATTTGCGTATTAGCATATTAGCATATTAGCATATTAGCATAGCGTGTTAGCATATTCGCATATTAGCATATTAACATATTGGCATATTAGCATATTAGCATATTAGCATAGCGTGTTAGCATATTAGCGTATTAGCATATTAGCATATTAGCATATTAGCATATTAGCATATTACCATAGCGTGTTAGCATATTAGCATATTAGCATATTAGCATATTAGCATATTAGCATAGCGTGTTAGCATATTAGTGTATTAGCATATTAGCATATTAGCATATTAGCATAGCATATTAGTATATTAGCATAGCATATTAGCATATTAGCATATTAGCATATTAGCATATTAGCATATTAACATAGCGTGTTAGCATATCGTATTAGCATATTAGCATATTAGCATAGTATATTAGCATATTAGCATATTAGCATATTAGCATATTAGCATAGCGTGTTAGCATATTAGCATACTAGCATATTAGCATAGCGTGTTAGCAAATTAGCGTATTAGCATATTAGCATATTAGCATATTAGCATATTAGCATATTAGCATAGCGTATTAGCAAATTAGCATATTAGCATATTAGCATATTAGCATATTAGCATAGCGTGTTAGCATATTAGCGTATTAGCATATTAGCATATTAGCATTCAATATTAGCATATTAGCATATTAGCATATTAGCATAGCGTGTTAGCATATTAGCATATTAGCATATTAGCATAGCATATTAGCATATTAGCATATTAACATAGCATATTAGCATAATAGCATATTAGCATAGCATGTTAACATATTAGCGTATTAGCATATTAGCATATTAGCATATTAGCATTCAATATTAGCATATTAGCGTATTAGCATATTAGCATGTTAGCGTATTAGCATATTAGCATATTAGCATAGCATATTAGCATATTAGCATATTAGCATAGCGTGTTAGCATAGCGTGTTAGCATATTAGCGTATTAGCATATTAGCATATTAGCATATTAGCATATTAGCATATTAGCATAGCATATTAGCATATTAGCATATTAGCATATTAGCATAGCGTGTTAGCATATTAGCGTATTAGCATATTAGCGTATTAGCATATTAGCGTATTAGCATATTAGCATAGTATATTAGCATATTAGCATATTAGCATAGCATATTAGCATAGCGTGTTAGCATAGCGTATTAGCATATTAGCATATTAGCATATTAGCATATTAGCATAGCATATTAGCATAGCATATTAGCATATTAGCATATTAGCATAGCATGTTAGCATATTAGCATATTAGCATAGCATATTAGCATATTAGCATATTAGCATATTAGCATATTAGCACATTAGCATATTAGCATATTAGCATAGTATATTAGCATAGCATATTAGCATATTAGCATATTAGCATATTAGCATATTAGTATATTAGCATATTACCATAGCATATTAGCATATTAGCATAGCGTGTTAGCATATTAGCGTATTAGCATATTAGCATATTAGCATAGCATATTAGCATCTTAGCATATTAGCATCTTAGCATATTAGCATCTTAGCATATTAGCATATTAGCATATTAGCATATTAGCATATTATCATATTAGCATATTAGCATGTTAGTATAGCGTGTTAGCATATTAGCGTATTAGCATATTAGCATATTAGCATAGCATATTAGCATATTAGCATATTAGTATATTAGCATAGCGTGTTAGCATATTAGCATATTAGCATATTAGCATAGCATATTAGCATATTAGCATATTAGCATATTAGCATATTAGCATATTAGCATATTAGCATAGCATATTAGCATATTAGCATATTAGCATATTAGCATATTAGCATAGGGTGTTAGCATATTAGCGTATTAACATAGCATATTAGCATATTAGCATATTAGCATATTAGCATATTAGCATATTAGCATAGTATGTTAGCATAGCGTATTAGCATATTAGCATATTAGCATAGCATTATAGCATATTAGCATATTAGCATATTAGCATATTAGCATAGCGTGTTAGCATATTAGCGTATTAGCATATTAGCATATTAGCATAGCATATTAGCATATTAGTATATTAGCATATTAGCATATTAGCATATTAACATAGCGTGTTAGCATATTAGCGTATTAGCATATTAGCATATTAGCATATTAACATAGCATATTAGCATATTAGCATATTAGCATATTAGCATAGTATATTAGCATATTAGCATAGCGTGTTAGCATATTAGCGTATTAGCATATTAGCATATTAGCATACCATATTAGCATATTAGCAAATTAGCATATTAGCATAGCATGTTAGCATATTAGCATATTAGCATATTAGCATATTAGCATAGTGTGTTAACAATTAGCGGATTAGCATATTAGCATATTAGCATAGCATATTAGCATATTAGCATAGCGTGTTAGCATATTAGCATATTAGCATATTAGCATATTAGCATAGCGTGTTAGCATATTAGCGTATTAGCATATTAGCATATTAGCATAGCATATTAGCATATTAGCATAGCATATTAGCATATTAGCATATTAGCATATTAGCATAGCGTGTTAGCATATTAGCGTATTAGCGTATTAGCATATTAGCATATTAGCATATTAGCATAGCATATTAGCATATTAGCATATTAGCATATTAGCATAGCGTGTTAGCATATTAGCATATTAGCATATTAGCATAGCATATTAGCATATTAGCATATTAGCATAGCATATTAGCATATTAGCATATTAGCATATTAGCTTAGCGTATTAGCATATTAACATATTAGTATGTTAGCATATTAGCATAGCATCTTAGCATATTAGCATATTAGCATATTAGTATATTAGCATATTAGCATAGCGTGTTAGCATAGCGTATTAGCATATTAGCATATTAGCATAGCATATTAGCGTATTAGCATATTAGCATATTAGCATAGCATATTAGCATATTAGCATATTAGCATATTAGCATATTAGCATAGCGTGTTAGCATATTAGCATATTAGCATAGCATAGCATATTAGCATAGCGTGTTAGCATATTAGCGTATTAGCATATTAGCATAGCATATTAGTGTATTAGCATAGCATATTAGCATATTAGCATATTAGCATATTAGCATAGCGTGTTAGCATATTAGTGTATTAGTATATTAGCATATTAGCATATTAGCATAGCGTGTTAGCATATTAGCATATTAGCACATTAGCATAGCATATTAGCATATTAACATATTAGCATATTAGCATAATAGCATATTAGCATAGTATGTTAATATATTAGCGTGTTAGCATATTAGCATGTTAGCATATTAGCATAGTATATTAGCATATTAGCATATTAGCATAGCATATTAGCATAGCGTGTTAGCATATTAGCGTATAAGCATATTAGCATATTAGCATATTAGCATATTAGTATAGCGTGTTAGCATATTAGCATATTAGCATATTAGCATATTGGCATAGCATATTGGCATATTAGCATATTAGCATGTTAGCATAGCGTGTTAGCATATTAGCGTATTAGCATATTAGCATATTAGCATATTAGCATATTAGCATATTAGCATAGCGTGTTAGCATATTAGCATATTAGCATAATAGCATATTAGCATATTAGCATAGCGTGTTAGCATATTAGCGTATTAGCATATTAGCATTTTAGCATAGCATATTAGAATTTTAGCATAGCATATTAGCATATTAGCATATTAATATATTAGCATAGCGTGTTAGCATATTAGCGTATTAGCATATTAGCGTATTAGCATATTAGCATATTAGCATATTAGCATAGCATATTAGCATATTAGCACATTAGCATATTAGCATACTAGCATATTAGCATATTAGCATAGCGTGTTAGCATAGCGTATTAGCATATTAGCATATTAGCATAGCATATTAGCATATTAGCATATTAGCATATTAGCATAGCGTGTTAGCATATTAGCATATTAGTATACTAGCATATTAGCATATTAGCATAGCGTGTTAGCATAGCGTATTAGCATATTAGCATATTAGCATAGCATATTAGCATATTAGCATATTAGCACATTAACATAGCATATTAGCATATTAACATATTAGCATATTAGCATATTAGCATATTAGCATAGCGTGTTAGCATATTAGCGTATTAGCATATTAGCATATTAGCATATTAGCATAGAATATTAGCATATTAGCATATTAGCATATTAGCATAGCGTGTTAGCATATTAGCATATTAGCATATTAGCATATTAGCATATTAGAATATTAGCATAGCGTGTTAGCATATTAGCATATTAACACATTAGCATAGCATATTAGCATATTAACATAGCATATTAGCATAATAGCATATTAGCATAGCATGTTATATTAGCGTGTTAGCGTATTAGCATATTAGCATATTAGCATAGTATATTAGCATATTAGCATATTAGCATAGCATATTAGCATAGCGTGTTACCATATTTGCGTATTAGCATATTAGCATATTAGCATAGCGTGTTAGCATATTAGCATATTAGCATATTAACATATTGGCATATTAGCATATTAGCATATTAGCATAGCGTGTTAGCATATTAGCGTATTAGCATATTAGCATATTAGCAAATTAGCATATTAGCATATTACCATAGCGTGTTAGCATATTAGCATATTAGCATATTAGCATATTAGCATAGCGTGTTAGCATATTAGTGTATTAGCATATTAGCATATTAGCATATTAGCATAGCATATTAGTATATTAGCATAGCATATTAGCATATTAGCATATTAGCATATTAGCATATTAACATAGCGTGTTAGCATATTATCGTATTAGCATATTAGCATATTAGCATAGTATATTAGCATATTAGCATATTAGCATATTAGCATATTAGCATAGCGTGTTAGCATATTAGCATACTAGCATATTAGCATAGCGTGTTAGCATATTAGCGTACTAGCATATTAGCATATTAGCATATTAGCATATTAGCATATTAGCATATTAGTATATTAGCATAGCGTATTAGCAAATTAGCATATTAGCATATTAGCATATTAGCATATTAGCATATTAGCATAGCGTGTTAGCATATTAGCGTATTAGCATATTAGCATATTAGCATATTAGCATTCAATATTAGCATATTAGCATATTAGCATATTAGCATATTAGCATAGCGTGTTAGCATATTAGCATATTAGCATATTAGCGTGTTAGCATATTAGCATAGCGTGTTAGCATATTAGCATATTAGCACATTAGCATAGCATATTAGCATATTAACATATTAGCATATTAGCATAATAGCATATTAGCATAGCATGTTAACATATTAGCGTATTAGCATATTAGCATATTAGCATTCAATATTAGCATATTAGCGTATTAGCATATTAACATATTAGCATAGCATATTAGCATATTAGCATATTAGCATATTAGCATATTAGCATAGCGTGTTAGCATAGCGTGTTAGCATATTAGCGTATTAGCATATTAGCATATTAGCATATTAGCATAGCATATTAGCATATTAGCATATTAGCATATTAGCATAGCGTGTTAGCATATTAGCGTATTAGCCTATTAGCATATTAGCATATTAGCATAGTATATTAGCATATTAGCATATTAGCATAGCATATTAGCATAGCGTGTTAGCATAGCGTATTAGCATATTAGCATATTAGCATAGCATATTAGCATAGCATATTAGCATATTAGTATATTAGCATAGCATGTTAGCATATTAGCATATTAGCATATTAGCATATTAGCATATTAGCATATTAGCATATTAGCATATTAGCACATTAGCATATTAGCATATTAGCATAGCATATTAGCATAGCATATTAGCATATTAGCATATTAGCATATTAGCATATTAGCATATTAGTATATTAGCATATTACCATAGCATATTAGCATATTAGCATAGCGTGTTAGCATATTAGCGTATTAGCATATTAGCATATTAGCATAGCATATTAGCATCTTAGCATATTAGCATCAGCATATTAGCATCTTAGCATATTAGCATAGCATATTAGCATATTAGCATATTAGCATATTAGCATATTAGCATATTAGCATATTAGCATGTTAGTATAGCGTGTTAGCATATTAGCGTATTAGCATATTAGCATATTAGCATAGCATATTAGCATATTAGCATATTAGCATATTAGCATATTACCATAGCGTGTTAGCATATTAGCATATTAGCATATTAGCATAGCATATTAGCATATTAGCATATTAGCATATTAGCATATTAGCATATTAGCATAGCATATTAGCATATTAGCATAGCGTGTTAGCATATTAGCGTATTAACATAGCATATTAGCATATTGGCATATTAGCATATTGGCATATTAGCATATTAGCATATTAGCATAGCGTGTTAGCATATTAGCATATTAGCATATTAGCATATTAGCATATTAGCATATTAGCATATTAGCATAGCGTGTTAGCATATTAGCATATTAGCATAATAGCATATTAGCATATTAGCATAGCGTGTTAGCATAGCGTATTAGCATATTAGCATATTAGCATAGCATATTAGTATATTAGCATAGCATATTAGCATATTAGCATATTAGCATATTAGCATATTAGCATATTAGCATGTTAGTATAGCGTGTTAGCATATTAGCGTATTAGCATATTAGCATATTAGCATAGCATATTAGCATATTAGCATATTAGCATATTAGCATAGCGTGTTAGCATATTAGCATATTAGCATATTAGCATAGCATATTAGCATATTAGCATATTAGCATATTAGCATATTAGCATATTAGCATAGCATATTAGCATATTAGCATAGCGTGTTAGCATATTAGCGTATTAACATAGCATATTAGCATATTGGCATATTAGCATATTGGCATATTAGCATATTAGCATATTAGCATAGCGTGTTAGCATATTAGCATATTAGCATATTAGCATATTAGCATATTAGCATATTAGCATATTAGCATAGCGTGTTAGCATATTAGCATATTAGCATAATAGCATATTAGCATATTAGCATAGCGTGTTAGCATAGCGTATTAGCATATTAGCATATTAGCATAGCATATTAGTATATTAGCATAGCATATTAGCATATTAGCATATTAGCATATTAGCATATTAGCATATTAATATATTAGTATAGCATGTTAGCATATTAACGTATTAGCATATTAGCATATTAGCATAGCATATTAGCATATTAGCACATTAGCATATTAGCATACTAGCATACTATCATATTAGCATAGCGTGTTAGCATATTAGCGTATTAACATATTAGCATATTAGCATAGCATATTAGCATATTAGCATATTAGCATATTAGCATATTAGCATAGCGTGTTAGCATATTAGCATATTAGTATACTAGCATATTAGCATATTAGCATAGCGTGTTAGCATATTAGCGTATTAGCATATTAGCATATTAGCATATTAGCATAGCATATTAGCATATTAGCACATTAACATAGCATATTAGCATATTAACATATTAGCATATTAGCATAATAGCATATTAGCATAGCATGTTAACATATTAGCATATTAGCATAATAGCATATTAGCATAGCATGTTAACATATTAGCGTATTAGCATATTAGCATATTAGCATAGCATATTAGCATATTAGCATATTAGCATATTAGCATATTAGCATATTAACATATTAGCATATTAGCATAGCGTGTTAGCATATTAGCGTGTTAGCATATTAGCATATTAACATATTAGCATATTAGCATATTAGCATAGCATATTAGCATATTAGCATAGCGTGTTAGCATAGCGTATTAGCATATTAGCATATTAGCATAGCATCTTAGCATATTAGCATATTAGCATATTAGCATAGAATATTAGCATATTAGCATATTAGCATATTAGCATATTAGCATGGCGTTTTAGCATATTAGCATATTAGCATATTAGCATATTAACATAGCGTGTTAGCATATTAGCATATTAGCACATTAGCATAGCATATTAGCATATTAACATATTAGCATATTAACATAATAGCATATTAGCATAGCATGTTAACATAGCGTATTAACGTATTACCATAGCATATTAGCATATTAGAATATTAGCATATTAGCATATTAGCATAGCATATTAGCGTATTGGCATAGCGTGTTAGCATATTAGCATATTAGCATATTAGCATATTAGGATATTAGCGTATTAGCATAGCATATTAGCATAGCATATTAGCATAGCATATTAGCATATTAACATATTAGCATATTAGCATAGCATATTAACATATTAGCATATTAGCATATTAGCATATTAGGATATTAGAGTATTAGCATATTAGCATATTAGCATAGCATATTAGCATATTAGCATATTAACATATTATCATATTAGCATAGTGTGTTAGCATATTAGCGTATTAGCATATTAGCATATTAGCATATTAGCATAGCATATTAGCATAGCATATTAGCATATTAGCATATTAGCATATTAGCATATTAGCATATTAACATATTAGCATAGCGTTTTAGCATATTAGCGTATTAGCATATTAGCATATTAGCATAGCATATTAGCATATTAGCATATTAGCATAGCATATTAGCATATTAGCATAGTGTGTTAGCATATTAGCATATTAGCATATTAGCATATTAGCATATTAGCATATTAGCATATTAGCATAGCATGTTAGCATATTAGCGTATTAGCATATTAGCATATTAGCATATTAGCATATTAGCATATTAGCATAGAATATTAGCATATTAACATATTAGCATATTAGCATAGCATTTTAGCATATTAGCATATTAGCATATTAGAATATTAGCATATTAGCATATTAGCATATTAGCATAGCGTGTTAGCATATTAGCATATTAGCACATTAACATAGCATATTAGCATATTAACATATTAGCATATTAGCATAATAGCATATTAGCATAGCATGTTAACATATTAGCGTATTAACGTATTAGCATATTAGCATATTAGCATAGCATATTAGCATATTAGCATATTAGCATAGCGTGTTAGCATATTAGCGTGTTAGCATATTAGCATATTAACATATTAGCATATTAGCATATTAGCATAGCATATTAGCGTATTAGCATAGCGTGTTAGCATAGCGTATTAGCATATTAGCATATTAGCATAGCATATTAGCATATTAGCATATTAGCATATTAGCATATTAGCATAGAATATTAGCATATTAGCATATTAGCATATTAGCATATTAGCATTGCGTTTTAGCATATTAGCATATTAGCATATTAGCATAGCATAGCGTGTTAGCATATTAGCATATTAGCATATTAGCATAGCATATTAGCATATTAACATATTAGCATATTAGCATAATAGCATATTAGCATAGCATGTTAACATATTAGCGTATTAACGTATTAGCATAGCATATTAGCATATTAGCATATTAGCATATTAGCATAGCGTGTTAGCATATTAGCGTGTTAGCATATTAGCATATTAGCATAGCATATTAGCATATTAGCATATTAGCATATTAGCATATTAGCATAGGGTGTTAGCATATTATCGTATTAACATAGCATATTAGCATATTAGCATATTAGCATATTAGCATATTAGCATATTAGCATATTAGCATAGTATGTTAGCATAGCGTATTAGCATATTAGCATATTAGCATATTAGCATATTAGCATAGCATATTAGCATATTAGCATATTAGCATATTAGCATATTAGCATATTAGCATAGCGTGTTAGCATATTAGCGTATTAGCATATTAGCATATTAGCATAGCATATTAGCATATTAGTATATTAGCATATTAATATATTAGCATATTAGCATATTAGCATATTAACATAGCGTGTTAGCATATTAGCGTATTAGCATATTAGCATATTAGCATATTAACATAGCATATTAGCATATTAGCATATTAGCATATTAGCATAGTATATTAGCATATTAGTATAGCGTGTTAGCATATTAGCGTATTAGCATATTAGCATATTAGCATACCATATTAGCATATTAGCATATTAGCATATTAGCATAGCGTGTTAGCATATTAGCATATTAGCATATTAGCATATTAGCATAGTGTGTTAACATAGCGGATTAGCATATTAGCATATTAGCATAGCATATTAGCATATTAGCATAGCGTGTTAGCATATTAGCATATTAGCATATTAGCATATTAGCATAGCGTGTTAGCATATTAGCGTATTAGCATATTAGCATATTAGCATAGCATATTAGCATATTAGCATATTAGCATATTAGCATAGCGTGTTAGCATATTAGCGTATTAGCGTATTAGCATATTAGCATATTAGCATATTAGCATAGCATATTAGCATATTAGCATATTAGCATATTAGCATAGCGTGTTAGCATATTAGCATATTAGCATATTAGCATAGCATATTAGCATATTAGCATATTAGCATAGCATATTAGCATATTAGCATATTAGCATATTAGCTTAGCGTATTAGCATATTAACATATTAGTATGTTAGCATATTAGCATAGCATCTTAGCATATTAGCATATTAGCATATTAGTATATTAGCATATTAGCATAGCGTGTTAGCATAGCGTATTAGCATATTAGCATATTAGCATAGCATATTAGCGTATTAGCATATTAGCATATTAGCATAGCATATTAGCATATTAGCATATTAGCATATTAGCATATTAGCATAGCGTGTTAGCATATTAGCATATTAGCATAGCATATTAGCATATTAGCATAGCGTGTTAGCATATTAGCGTATTAGCATATTAGCATATTAGCATATTAGCATAGCATATTAGTGTATTAGCATAGCATATTAGCATATTAGCATATTAGCATATTAGCATAGCGTGTTAGCATATTAGTGTATTAGTATATTAGCATATTAGCATATTAGCATATTAGCATAGCGTGTTAGCATATTAGCATATTAGCATAGCACATTAGCATAGCATATTAGCATATTAACATATTAGCATATTAGCATAATAGCATATTAGCATAGTATGTTAATATATTAGCGTGTTAGCATATTAGCATGTTAGCATATTAGCATAGTATATTAGCATATTAGCATATTAGCATAGCATATTAGCATAGCGTGTTAGCATATTAGCGTATAAGCATATTAGCATATTAGCATATTAGCATATTAGTATAGCGTGTTAGCATATTAGCATATTAGCATATTAGCATATTGGCATAGC
Source organism: Brienomyrus brachyistius (assembly GCF_023856365.1). Classification (NCBI taxonomy): domain Eukaryota; kingdom Metazoa; phylum Chordata; class Actinopteri; order Osteoglossiformes; family Mormyridae; genus Brienomyrus; species Brienomyrus brachyistius. The sequence continues at coordinate 22,606 of NW_026043346.1, read as the reverse complement.
ATATTGGCATATTAGCATATTAGCATGTTAGCATAGCGTGTTAGCATATTAGCGTATTAGCATATTAGCATATTAGCATATTAGCATATTAGCATATTAGCATAGCGTGTTAGCATATTAGCATATTAGCATAATAGCATATTAGCATATTAGCATAGCGTATTAGCATATTAGCGTATTAGCATATTAGCATATTAGCATAGCATATTAGTATTTTAGCATAGCATATTAGCATATTAGCATATTAGCATATTAATATATTAGCATAGCGTGTTAGCATATTAGCGTATTAGCATATTAGCGTATTAGCATATTAGCATATTAGCATATTAGCATAGCATATTAGCATATTAGCACATTAGCATATTAGCATACTAGCATATTAGCATATTAGCATAGCGTGTTAGCATAGCGTATTAGCATATTAGCATATTAGCATAGCATATTAGCATATTAGCATATTAGCATATTAGCATATTAGCATAGCGTGTTAGCATATTAGCATATTAGTATACTAGCATATTAGCATATTAGCATAGCGTGTTAGCATATTAGCATATTAGTATACTAGCATATTAGCATATTAGCATAGCGTGTTAGCATAGCGTATTAGCATATTAGCATATTAGCATAGCATATTAGCATATTAGCATATTAGCACATTAACATAGCATATTAGCATATTAACATATTAGCATATTAGCATATTAGCATATTAGCATAGCGTGTTAGCATATTAGCGTATTAGCATATTAGCATATTAGCATAGAATATTAGCATATTAGCATATTAGCATATTAGCATAGCGTGTTAGCATATTAGCATATTAGCATATTAGCATATTAGCATATTAGAATATTAGCATAGCGTGTTAGCATATTAGCATATTAACACATTAGCATAGCATATTAGCATATTAACATAGCATATTAGCATAATAGCATATTAGCATAGCATGTTAACATATTAGCGTGTTAGCGTATTAGCATATTAGCATATTAGCATAGTATATTAGCATATTAGCATATTAGCATAGCATATTAGCATAGCGTGTTACCATATTTGCGTATTAGCATATTAGCATATTAGCATATTAGCATAGCGTGTTAGCATATTAGCATATTAGCATATTAACATATTGGCATTTTAGCATATTAGCATATTAGCATAGCGTGTTAGCATATTAGCGTATTAGCATATTAGCATATTAGCAAATTAGCATATTAGCATATTACCATAGCGTGTTAGCATATTAGCATATTAGCATATTAGCATATTAGCATAGCGTGTTAGCATATTAGTGTATTAGCATATTAGCATATTAGCATATTAGCATAGCATATTAGTATATTAGCATAGCATATTAGCATATTAGCATATTAGCATATTAGCATATTAACATAGCGTGTTAGCATATTATCGTATTAGCATATTAGCATATTAGCATAGTATATTAGCATATTAGCATATTAGCATATTAGCATATTAGCATAGCGTGTTAGCATATTAGCATACTAGCATATTAGCATAGCGTGTTAGCATATTAGCATATTAGCATATTAGCATATTAGCATATTAGCATATTAGCATATTAGCATAGCGTATTAGCAAATTAGCATATTAGCATATTAGCATATTAGCATATTAGCATAGCGTGTTAGCATAGCGTATTAGCATATTAGCATATTAGCATATTAGCATTCAATATTAGCATATTAGCATATTAGCATATTAGCATATTAGCATAGCGTGTTAGCATATTAGCATATTAGCATATTAGCATGTTAGCATATTAGCATAGCGTGTTAGCATATTAGCATATTAGCACATTAGCATAGCATATTAGCATATTAACATATTAGCATATTAGCATAATAGCATATTAGCATAGCATGTTAACATATTAGCGTATTAGCATATTAGCATATTAGCATTCAATATTAGCATATTAGCGTATTAGCATATTAACATATTAGCATAGCATATTAGCATATTAGCATATTAGCATATTAGCATATTAGCATAGCGTGTTAGCATAGCGTGTTAGCATAGCGTATTAGCATATTAGCATATTAGCATATTAGCATAGCATATTAGCATATTAGCATATTAGCATAGCGTGTTAGCATATTAGCGTATTAGCATATTAGCATATTAGCATATTAGCATATTAGCATAGTATATTAGCATATTAGCATATTAGCATAGCATATTAGCATAGCATATTAGCATAGCGTGTTAGCATAGCGTATTAGCATATTAGCATATTAGCATAGCATATTAGCATAGCATATTAGCATATTAGTATATTAGCATAGCATGTTAGCATATTAGCATATTAGCATATTAGCATATTAGCATATTAGCATATTAGCATATTAGCACATTAGCATATTAGCATATTAGTATAGCATATTAGCATAGCATATTAGCATATTAGCATATTAGCATATTAGCATATTAGTATATTAGCATATTACCATAGCATATTAGCATATTAGCATAGCGTGTTAGCATATTAGCGTATTAGCATATTAGCATATTAGCATAGCATATTAGCATCTTAGCATATTAGCATCAGCATATTAGCATCTTAGCATATTAGCATAGCATATTAGCATATTAGCATATTAGCATATTAGCATATTAGCATATTAGCATATTAGCATGTTAGTATAGCGTGTTAGCATATTAGCGTATTAGCATATTAGCATATTAGCATAGCATATTAGCATATTAGCATATTAGCATATTAGCATATTAGCATATTAGCATATTAGCATAGCGTGTTAGCATATTAGCATATTAGCATATTAGCATAGCATATTAGCATATTAGCATATTAGCATATTAGCATATTAGCATATTAGCATATTAGCATAGCATATTAGCATATTAGTATAGCGTGTTAGCATATTAGCGTATTAAAATAGCATATTAGCATATTGGCATATTAGCATATTGGCATATTAGCATATTAGCATATTAGCATAGCGTGTTAGCATATTAGCATATTAGCATATTAGCATATTAGCATATTAGCATATTAGCATATTAGCATAGCGTGTTAGCATATTAGCATATTAGCATAGCGTGTTAGCATAGCGTATTAGCATATTAGCATATTAGCATAGCATATTAGTATATTAGCATAGCATATTAGCATATTAGCATATTAGCATATTAATATATTAGCATAGCGTGTTAGCATATTAACGTATTAGCATATTAGCATATTAGCATAGCATATTAGCATATTAGCACATTAGCATATTAGCATACTAGCATATTAGCATATTAGCATAGCGTGTTAGCATATTAGCGTATTAACATATTAGCATATTAGCATAGCATATTAGCATATTAGCATATTAGCATATTAGCATATTAGCATAGCGTGTTAGCATATTAGCATATTAGTATACTAGCATATTAGCATATTAGCATAGCGTGTTAGCATATTAGCGTATTAGCATATTAGCATATTAGCATATTAGCATAGCATATTAGCATATTAGCATATTAGCACATTAACATAGCATATTAGCATATTAACATATTAGCATATTAGCATAATAGCATATTAGCATAGCATATTATATTAGCATATTAGCATAATAGCATATTAGCATAGCATGTTAACATATTAGCGTATTAGCATATTAGCATATTAGCATAGCATATTAGCATATTAGCATATTAGCATATTAGCATATTAGCATATTAGCATATTAGCATATTAACATATTAGCATATTAGCATAGCGTGTTAGCATATTAGCGTGTTAGCATATTAGCATATTAACATATTAGCATATTAGCATAGCATATTAGCATATTAGCATAGCGTGTTAGCATAGCGTATTAGCATATTAGCATATTAGCATAACATCTTAGCATATTAGCATATTAGCATATTAGCATAGAATATTAGCATATTAGCATATTAGCATATTAGCATATTAGCATGGCGTTTTAGCATATTAGCATATTAGCATATTAGCATATTAACATAGCGTGTTAGCATATTAGCATATTAGCACATTAGCATAGCAAATTAGCATATTAACATATTAGCATATTAACATAATAGCATATTAGCATAGCATGTTAACATAGCGTATTAACGTATTACCATAGCATATTAGCATATTAGAATATTAGCATATTAGCATATTAGCATAGCATATTAGCGTATTGGCATAGCGTGTTAGCATATTAGCATATTAGCATATTAGCATATTAGGATATTAGCGTATTAGCATAGCATATTAGCATAGCATATTAGCATATTAACATATTAGCATATTAGCATAGCATATTAACATATTAGCATATTAGCATATTAGCATATTAGGATATTAGCGTATTAGCATATTAGCATATTAGCATAGCATATTAGCATATTAGCATATTAACATATTATCATATTAGCATAGTGTGTTAGCATATTAGCGTATTAGCATATTAGCATATTAGCATATTAGCATAGCATATTAGCATAGCATATTAGCATATTAGCATATTAGCATATTAGCATATTAGCATAGCGTTTTAGCATATTAGCGTATTAGCATATTAGCATATTAGCATAGCATATTAGCATATTAGCATATTAGCATATTAGCATATTAGCATAGTGTGTTAGCATATTAGCATATTAGCATATTAGCATATTAGCATATTAGCATATTAGCATATTAGCATAGCATGTTAGCATATTAGCGTATTAGCATATTAGCGTATTAGCATATTAGCATATTAGCATATTAGCATAGAATATTAGCATATTAACATATTAGCATATTAGCGTATTAGCATATTAGCATATTAGCATATTAGCATATTAGCATATTAGCATATTAGCATAGAATATTAGCATATTAACATATTAGCATATTAGCATAGCGTTTTAGCATATTAGCATATTAGCATATTAGAATATTAGCATATTAGCATATTAGCATATTAGCATAGCGTGTTAGCATATTAGCACATTAACATAGCATATTAGCATATTAACATATTAGCATATTAGCATAATAGCATATTAGCATAGCATGTTAACATATTAGCGTATTAACGTATTAGCATATTAGCATATTAGCATAGCATATTAGCATATTAGCATATTAGCATAGCGTGTTAGCATATTAGCGTGTTAGCATATTAGCATATTAACATATTAGCATATTAGCATATTAGCATAGCATATTAGCGTATTAGCATAGCGTGTTAGCATAGCGTATTAGCATATTAGCATATTAGCATAGCATATTAGCATATTAGCATATTAGCATATTAGCATAGAATATTAGCATATTAGCATATTAGCATATTAGCATATTAGCATTGCGTTTTAGCATATTAGCATATTAGCATATTAGCATATTAGCATAGCATTGCGTGTTAGCATATTAGCATAGCATATTAGCATAGCATATTAGCATATTAACATATTAGCATATTAGCATAATAGCATATTAGCATAGCATGTTAACATATTAGCGTATTAACGTATTAGCATAGCATATTAGCATATTAGCATATTAGCATATTAGCATAGCGTGTTAGCATATTAGCGTGTTAGCATATTAGCATATTAGCATATTAGCATATTAGCATATTAGCATAGCATATTAACGTATTAGCATAGCGTGTTAGCATAGCGTATTAGCATATTAGCATATTAGCGTATTAACATATTAGCATATTAGCATATTAGCATAGCATATTAGCATATTAGCATATTAGCATATTAGCATATTAGCATATTAGCATATTAGCATAGTGTGTTAGCATATTAGCACATTAGCATATTAGCATATTAGCATAGCATATTAGCATAGCATATTAGCATATTAGCATATTAGCATATTAGCATATTAGCATATTAGTATATTAGCATATTACCATAGCATATTAGCATATTAGCATAGCGTGTTAGCATATTAGCGTATTAGCATATTAGCATATTAGCATAGCATATTAGCATCTTAGCATATTAGCATCAGCATATTAGCATCTTAGCATATTAGCATAGCATATTAGCATATTAGCATATTAGCATATTAGCATATTAGCATATTAGCATGTTAGTATAGCGTGTTAGCATATTAGCGTATTAGCATATTAGCATATTAGCATAGCATATTAGCATATTAGCATATTAGCATATTAGCATATTACCATAGCGTGTTAGCATATTAGCATATTAGCATATTAGCATAGCATATTAGCATATTAGCATATTAGCATATTAGCATATTAGCATATTAGCATAGCATATTAGCATATTAGCATAGCGTGTTAGCATATTAGCGTATTAACATAGCATATTAGCATATTGGCATATTAGCATATTGGCATATTAGCATATTAGCATATTAGCATAGCGTGTTAGCATATTAGCATATTAGCATATTAGCATATTAGCATATTAGCATATTAGCATAGCGTGTTAGCATATTAGCATATTAGCATAATAGCATATTAGCATATTAGCATAGCGTGTTAGCATAGCGTATTAGCATATTAGCATATTAGCATAGCATATTAGTATATTAGCATAGCATATTAGCATATTAGCATATTAGCATATTAGCATATTAGCATATTAGCATATTAGCATATTAATATATTAGTATAGCATGTTAGCATATTAACGTATTAGCATATTAGCATATTAGCATAGCATATTAGCATATTAGCACATTAGCATATTAGCATACTAGCATACTATCATATTAGCATAGCGTGTTAGCATATTAGCGTATTAACATATTAGCATATTAGCATAGCATATTAGCATATTAGCATATTAGCATATTAGCATATTAGCATAGCGTGTTAGCATATTAGCATATTAGTATACTAGCATATTAGCATATTAGCATAGCGTGTTAGCATATTAGCGTATTAGCATATTAGCATATTAGCATATTAGCATAGCATATTAGCATATTAGCACATTAACATAGCATATTAGCATATTAACATATTAGCATATTAGCATAATAGCATATTAGCATAGCATGTTAACATATTAGCATATTAGCATAATAGCATATTAGCATAGCATGTTAACATATTAGCGTATTAGCATATTAGCATATTAGCATAGCATATTAGCATATTAGCATATTAGCATATTAGCATATTAGCATATTAACATATTAGCATATTAGCATAGCGTGTTAGCATATTAGCGTGTTAGCATATTAGCATATTAACATATTAGCATATTAGCATATTAGCATAGCATATTAGCATATTAGCATAGCGTGTTAGCATAGCGTATTAGCATATTAGCATATTAGCATATTAGCATAGCATCTTAGCATATTAGCATATTAGCATATTAGCATAGAATATTAGCATATTAGCATATTAGCATATTAGCATATTAGCATGGCGTTTTAGCATATTAGCATATTAGCATATTAGCATATTAACATAGCGTGTTAGCATATTAGCATATTAGCACATTAGCATAGCATATTAGCATATTAACATATTAGCATATTAACATAATAGCATATTAGCATAGCATGTTATAGCGTATTAACGTATTACCATAGCATATTAGCATATTAGAATATTAGCATATTAGCATATTAGCATAGCATATTAGCGTATTGGCATAGCGTGTTAGCATATTAGCATATTAGCATATTAGCATATTAGGATATTAGCGTATTAGCATAGCATATTAGCATAGCATATTAGCATAGCATATTAGCATATTAACATATTAGCATATTAGCATAGCATATTAACATATTAGCATATTAGCATATTAGCATATTAGGATATTAGCGTATTAGCATATTAGCATATTAGCATAGCATATTAGCATATTAGCATATTAACATATTATCATATTAGCATAGTGTGTTAGCATATTAGCGTATTAGCATATTAGCATATTAGCATATTAGCATAGCATATTAGCATAGCATATTAGCATATTAGCATATTAGCATATTAGCATATTAGCATATTAACATATTAGCATAGCGTTTTAGCATATTAGCGTATTAGCATATTAGCATATTAGCATAGCATATTAGCATATTAGCATATTAGCATATTAGCATATTAGCATATTAGCATAGTGTGTTAGCATATTAGCATATTAGCATATTAGCATATTAGCATATTAGCATATTAGCATATTAGCATAGCATGTTAGCATATTAGCGTATTAGCATATTAGCATATTAGCATATTAGCATATTAGCATATTAGCATAGAATATTAGCATATTAACATATTAGCATATTAGCATAGCATTTTAGCATATTAGCATATTAGCATATTAGAATATTAGCATATTAGCATATTAGCATATTAGCATAGCGTGTTAGCATATTAGCATATTAGCACATTAACATAGCATATTAGCATATTAACATATTAGCATATTAGCATAATAGCATATTAGCATAGCATGTTAACATATTAGCGTATTAACGTATTAGCATATTAGCATATTAGCATAGCATATTAGCATATTAGCATATTAGCATAGCGTGTTAGCATATTAGCGTGTTAGCATATTAGCATATTAACATATTAGCATATTAGCATATTAGCATAGCATATTAGCGTATTAGCATAGCGTGTTAGCATAGCGTATTAGCATATTAGCATATTAGCATAGCATATTAGCATATTAGCATATTAGCATATTAGCATATTAGCATATTAGCATATTAGCATAGAATATTAGCATATTAGCATATTAGCATATTAGCATATTAGCATTGCGTTTTAGCATATTAGCATATTAGCATATTAGCATAGCATAGCGTGTTAGCATATTAGCATATTAGCATATTAGCATAGCATATTAGCATATTAACATATTAGCATATTAGCATAATAGCATATTAGCATAGCATGTTAACATATTAGCGTATTAACGTATTAGCATAGCATATTAGCATATTAGCATATTAGCATATTAGCATAGCGTGTTAGCATATTAGCGTGTTAGCATATTAGCATATTAGCATAGCATATTAGCATATTAGCATATTAGCATATTAGCATATTAGCATAGGGTGTTAGCATATTATCGTATTAACATAGCATATTAGCATATTAGCATATTAGCATATTAGCATATTAGCATATTAGCATAGTATGTTAGCATAGCGTATTAGCATATTAGCATATTAGCATATTAGCATAGCATATTAGCATATTAGCATATTAGCATATTAGCATATTAGCATATTAGCATAGCGTGTTAGCATATTAGCGTATTAGCATATTAGCATATTAGCATAGCATATTAGCATATTAGTATATTAGCATATTAATATATTAGCATATTAGCATATTAGCATATTAACATAGCGTGTTAGCATATTAGCGTATTAGCATATTAGCATATTAGCATATTAACATAGCATATTAGCATATTAGCATATTAGCATATTAGCATAGTATATTAGCATATTAGCATAGCGTGTTAGCATATTAGCGTATTAGCATATTAGCATATTAGCATACCATATTAGCATATTAGCATATTAGCATATTAGCATAGCGTGTTAGCATATTAGCATATTAGCATATTAGCATATTAGCATAGTGTGTTAACATAGCGGATTAGCATATTAGCATATTAGCATAGCATATTAGCATATTAGCATAGCGTGTTAGCATATTAGCATATTAGCATATTAGCATATTAGCATAGCGTGTTAGCATATTAGCGTATTAGCATATTAGCATATTAGCATAGCATATTAGCATATTAGCATATTAGCATATTAGCATAGCGTGTTAGCATATTAGCGTATTAGCGTATTAGCATATTAGCATATTAGCATATTAGCATAGCATATTAGCATATTAGCATATTAGCATATTAGCATAGCGTGTTAGCATATTAGCATATTAGCATATTAGCATATTAGCATAGCATATTAGCATATTAGCATATTAGCATAGCATATTAGCATATTAGCATATTAGCATATTAGCTTAGCGTATTAGCATATTAACATATTAGTATGTTAGCATATTAGCATAGCATCTTAGCATATTAGCATATTAGCATATTAGTATATTAGCATATTAGCATAGCGTGTTAGCATAGCGTATTAGCATATTAGCATATTAGCATAGCATATTAGCGTATTAGCATATTAGCATATTAGCATAGCATATTAGCATATTAGCATATTAGCATATTAGCATAGCGTGTTAGCATATTAGCATATTAGCATAGCATATTAGCATATTAGCATAGCGTGTTAGCATATTAGCGTATTAGCATATTAGCATAGCATATTAGTGTATTAGCATAGCATATTAGCATATTAGCATATTAGCATATTAGCATAGCGTGTTAGCATATTAGTGTATTAGTATATTAGCATATTAGCATATTAGCATATTAGCATAGCGTGTTAGCATATTAGCATATTAGCATATTAGCACATTAGCATAGCATATTAGCATATTAACATATTAGCATATTAGCATAATAGCATATTAGCATAGTATGTTAATATATTAGCGTGTTAGCATATTAGCATGTTAGCATATTAGCATAGTATATTAGCATATTAGCATATTAGCATAGCATATTAGCATAGCGTGTTAGCATATTAGCGTATAAGCATATTAGCATATTAGCATATTAGCATATTAGTATAGCGTGTTAGCATATTAGCATATTAGCATATTAGCATATTGGCATAGCATATTGGCATATTAGCATATTAGCATGTTAGCATAGCGTGTTAGCATATTAGCGTATTAGCATATTAGCATATTAGCATATTAGCATATTAGCATATTAGCATAGCGTGTTAGCATATTAGCATATTAGCATAATAGCATATTAGCATATTAGCATAGCGTGTTAGCATATTAGCGTATTAGCATATTAGCATATTAGCATAGCATATTAGTATTTTAGCATAGCATATTAGCATATTAGCATATTAGCATATTAATATATTAGCATAGCGTGTTAGCATATTAGCGTATTAGCATATTAGCGTATTAGCATATTAGCATATTAGCATATTAGCATAGCATATTAGCATATTAGCACATTAGCATATTAGCATACTAGCATATTAGCATATTAGCATAGCGTGTTAGCATAGCGTATTAGCATATTAGCATATTAGCATAGCATATTAGCATATTAGCATATTAGCATATTAGCATATTAGCATAGCGTGTTAGCATATTAGCATATTAGTATACTAGCATATTAGCATATTAGCATAGCGTGTTAGCATATTAGCATATTAGTATACTAGCATATTAGCATATTAGCATAGCGTGTTAGCATAGCGTATTAGCATATTAGCATATTAGCATAGCATATTAGCATATTAGCATATTAGCACATTAACATAGCATATTAGCATATTAACATATTAGCATATTAGCATATTAGCATATTAGCATAGCGTGTTAGCATATTAGCGTATTAGCATATTAGCATATTAGCATAGAATATTAGCATATTAGCATATTAGCATATTAGCATAGCGTGTTAGCATATTAGCATATTAGCATATTAGCATATTAGCATATTAGAATATTAGCATAGCGTGTTAGCATATTAGCATATTAACACATTAGCATAGCATATTAGCATATTAACATAGCATATTAGCATAATAGCATATTAGCATACCATGTTAACATATTAGCGTGTTAGCGTATTAGCATATTAGCATATTAGCATAGTATATTAGCATATTAGCATATTAGCATAGCATATTAGCATAGCGTGTTACCATATTTGCGTATTAGCATAGCGTGTTAGCATATTAGCATATTAGCATATTAACATATTGGCATATTAGCATATTAGCATATTAGCATAGCGTGTTAGCATATTAGCGTATTAGCATATTAGCATATTAGCAAATTAGCATATTAGCATATTACCATAGCGTGTTAGCATATTAGCATATTAGCATATTAGCATATTAGCATAGCGTGTTAGCATATTAGTGTATTAGCATATTAGCATATTAGCATATTAGCATAGCATATTAGTATATTAGCATAGCATATTAGCATATTAGCATATTAGCATATTAGCATATTAACATAGCGTGTTAGCATATTATCGTATTAGCATATTAGCATATTAGCATAGTATATTAGCATATTAGCATATTAGCATATTAGCATATTAGCATAGCGTGTTAGCATATTAGCATACTAGCATATTAGCATAGCGTGTTAGCATATTAGCGTATTAGCATATTAGCATATTAGCATATTAGCATATTAGCATATTAGCATAGCGTATTAGCAAATTAGCATATTAGCATATTAGCATATTAGCATATTAGCATAGCGTGTTAGCATAGCGTATTAGCATATTAGCATATTAGCATATTAGCATTCAATATTAGCATATTAGCATATTAGCATATTAGCATATTAGCATAGCGTGTTAGCATATTAGCATATTAGCATATTAGCGTGTTAGCATATTAGCATAGCGTGTTAGCATATTAGCATATTAGCACATCAGCATAGCATATTAGCATATTAACATATTAGCATATTAGCATAATAGCATATTAGCATAGCATGTTAACATATTAGCGTATTAGCATATTAGCATATTAGCATTCAATATTAGCATATTAGCGTATTAGCATATTAACATATTAGCATAGCATATTAGCATATTAGCATATTAGCATATTAGCATATTAGCATAGCGTGTTAGCATAGCGTGTTAGCATATTAGCGTATTAGCATATTAGCATATTAGCATATTAGCATAGCATATTAGCATATTAGCATATTAGCATAGCGTGTTAGCATATTAGCGTATTAGCATATTAGCATATTAGCATATTAGCATATTAGCATAGTATATTAGCATATTAGCATATTAGCATAGCATATTAGCATAGCATATTAGCATAGCGTGTTAGCATAGCGTATTAGCATATTAGCATATTAGCATAGCATATTAGCATAGCATATTAGCATATTAGTATATTAGCATAGCATGTTAGCATATTAGCATATTAGCATATTAGCATATTAGCATATTAGCATATTAGCACATTAGCATATTAGCATATTAGTATAGCATATTAGCATAGCATATTAGCATATTAGCATATTAGCATATTAGCATATTAGTATATTAGCATATTACCATAGCATATTAGCATATTAGCATAGCGTGTTAGCATATTAGCGTATTAGCATATTAGCATATTAGCATAGCATATTAGCATCTTAGCATATTAGCATCAGCATATTAGCATCTTAGCATATTAGCATAGCATATTAGCATATTAGCATATTAGCATATTAGCATATTAGCATATTAGCATGTTAGTATAGCGTGTTAGCATATTAGCGTATTAGCATATTAGCATATTAGCATAGCATATTAGCATATTAGCATATTAGCATATTAGCATATTAGCATATTAGCATATTAGCATAGCGTGTTAGCATATTAGCATATTAGCATATTAGCATAGCATATTAGCATATTAGCATATTAGCATATTAGCATATTAGCATATTAGCATAGCATATTAGCATATTAGTATAGCGTGTTAGCATATTAGCGTATTAAAATAGCATATTAGCATATTGGCATATTAGCATATTGGCATATTAGCATATTAGCATATTAGCATAGCGTGTTAGCATATTAGCATATTAGCATATTAGCATATTAGCATATTAGCATATTAGCATATTAGCATAGCGTGTTAGCATATTAGCATATTAGCATAGCGTGTTAGCATAGCGTATTAGCATATTAGCATATTAGCATAGCATATTAGTATATTAGCATAGCATATTAGCATATTAGCATATTAGCATATTAATATATTAGCATAGCGTGTTAGCATATTAACGTATTAGCATATTAGCATATTAGCATAGCATATTAGCATATTAGCACATTAGCATATTAGCATACTAGCATATTAGCATATTAGCACATTAGCATATTAGCATACTAGCATATTAGCATATTAGCATAGCGTGTTAGCATATTAGCGTATTAACATATTAGCATATTAGCATAGCATATTAGCATATTAGCATATTAGCATATTAGCATATTAGCATAGCGTGTTAGCATATTAGCATATTAGTATACTAGCATATTAGCATATTAGCATAGCGTGTTAGCATATTAGCGTATTAGCATATTAGCATATTAGCATATTAGCATAGCATATTAGCATATTAGCATATTAGCACATTAACATAGCATATTAGCATATTAACATATTAGCATATTAGCATAATAGCATATTAGCATAGCATATTATATTAGCATATTAGCATAATAGCATATTAGCATAGCATGTTAACATATTAGCGTATTAGCATATTAGCATATTAGCATAGCATATTAGCATATTAGCATATTAGCATATTAGCATATTAGCATATTAGCATATTAGCATATTAACATATTAGCATATTAGCATAGCGTGTTAGCATATTAGCGTGTTAGCATATTAGCATATTAACATATTAGCATATTAGCATAGCATATTAGCATATTAGCATAGCGTGTTAGCATAGCGTATTAGCATATTAGCATATTAGCATAGCATCTTAGCATATTAGCATATTAGCATATTAGCATAGAATATTAGCATATTAGCATATTAGCATATTAGCATATTAGCATGGCGTTTTAGCATATTAGCATATTAGCATATTAGCATATTAACATAGCGTGTTAGCATATTAGCATATTAGCACATTAGCATAGCAAATTAGCATATTAACATATTAGCATATTAACATAATAGCATATTAGCATAGCATGTTAACATAGCGTATTAACGTATTACCATAGCATATTAGCATATTAGAATATTAGCATATTAGCATATTAGCATAGCATATTAGCGTATTGGCATAGCGTGTTAGCATATTAGCATATTAGCATATTAGCATATTAGGATATTAGCGTATTAGCATAGCATATTAGCATAGCATATTAGCATATTAACATATTAGCATATTAGCATAGCATATTAACATATTAGCATATTAGCATATTAGCATATTAGGATATTAGCGTATTAGCATATTAGCATATTAGCATAGCATATTAGCATATTAGCATATTAACATATTATCATATTAGCATAGTGTGTTAGCATATTAGCGTATTAGCATATTAGCATATTAGCATATTAGCATAGCATATTAGCATAGCATATTAGCATATTAACATATTAGCATATTAGCATAATAGCATATTAGCATAGCATGTTAACATATTAGCGTATTAACGTATTAGCATAGCATATTAGCATATTAGCATATTAGCATATTAGCATAGCGTGTTAGCATATTAGCGTGTTAGCATATTAGCATATTAGCATATTAGCATATTAGCATATTAGCATAGCATATTAACGTATTAGCATAGCGTGTTAGCATAGCGTATTAGCATATTAGCATATTAGCGTATTAACATATTAGCATATTAGCATATTAGCATAGCATATTAGCATATTAGCATATTAGCATATTAGCATATTAGCATATTAGCATATTAGCATAGTGTGTTAGCATATTAGCACATTAGCATATTAGCATATTAGCATAGCATATTAGCATAGCATATTAGCATATTAGCATATTAGCATATTAGCATATTAGCATATTAGCATATTAGCATATTAGTATATTAGCATATTACCATAGCATATTAGCATATTAGCATAGCGTGTTAGCATATTAGCGTATTAGCATATTAGCATATTAGCATAGCATATTAGCATCTTAGCATATTAGCATCAGCATATTAGCATCTTAGCATATTAGCATAGCATATTAGCATATTAGCATATTAGCATATTAGCATATTAGCATATTAGCATGTTAGTATAGCGTGTTAGCATATTAGCGTATTAGCATATTAGCATATTAGCATAGCATATTAGCATATTAGCATATTAGCATATTAGCATATTACCATAGCGTGTTAGCATATTAGCATATTAGCATATTAGCATAGCATATTAGCATATTAGCATATTAGCATATTAGCATATTAGCATATTAGCATAGCATATTAGCATATTAGCATAGCGTGTTAGCATATTAGCGTATTAACATAGCATATTAGCATATTGGCATATTAGCATATTGGCATATTAGCATATTAGCATATTAGCATAGCGTGTTAGCATATTAGCATATTAGCATATTAGCATATTAGCATATTAGCATATTAGCATATTAGCATAGCGTGTTAGCATATTAGCATATTAGCATAATAGCATATTAGCATATTAGCATAGCGTGTTAGCATAGCGTATTAGCATATTAGCATATTAGCATAGCATATTAGTATATTAGCATAGCATATTAGCATATTAGCATATTAGCATATTAGCATATTAGCATATTAATATATTAGTATAGCATGTTAGCATATTAACGTATTAGCATATTAGCATATTAGCATAGCATATTAGCATATTAGCACATTAGCATATTAGCATACTAGCATACTATCATATTAGCATAGCGTGTTAGCATATTAGCGTATTAACATATTAGCATATTAGCATAGCATATTAGCATATTAGCATATTAGCATATTAGCATAGCGTGTTAGCATATTAGCATATTAGTATACTAGCATATTAGCATATTAGCATAGCGTGTTAGCATATTAGCGTATTAGCATATTAGCATATTAGCATATTAGCATAGCATATTAGCATATTAGCACATTAACATAGCATATTAGCATATTAACATATTAGCATATTAGCATAATAGCATATTAGCATAGCATGTTAACATATTAGCATATTAGCATAATAGCATATTAGCATAGCATGTTAACATATTAGCGTATTAGCATATTAGCATATTAGCATAGCATATTAGCATATTAGCATATTAGCATATTAGCATATTAGCATATTAACATATTAGCATATTAGCATAGCGTGTTAGCATATTAGCGTGTTAGCATATTAGCATATTAACATATTAGCATATTAGCATATTAGCATAGCATATTAGCATATTAGCATAGCGTGTTAGCATAGCGTATTAGCATATTAGCATATTAGCATAGCATCTTAGCATATTAGCATATTAGCATATTAGCATAGAATATTAGCATATTAGCATATTAGCATATTAGCATATTAGCATGGCGTTTTAGCATATTAGCATATTAGCATATTAGCATATTAACATAGCGTGTTAGCATATTAGCATATTAGCACATTAGCATAGCATATTAGCATATTAACATATTAGCAAATTAACATAATAGCATATTAGCATAGCATGTTATAGCGTATTAACGTATTACCATAGCATATTAGCATATTAGAATATTAGCATATTAGCATATTAGCATAGCATATTAGCGTATTGGCATAGCGTGTTAGCATATTAGCATATTAGCATATTAGCATATTAGGATATTAGCGTATTAGCATAGCATATTAGCATAGCATATTAGCATAGCATATTAGCATATTAACATATTAGCATATTAGCATAGCATATTAACATATTAGCATATTAGCATATTAGCATATTAGGATATTAGCGTATTAGCATATTAGCATATTAGCATAGCATATTAGCATATTAGCATATTAACATATTATCATATTCAGCATAGTGTGTTAGCATATTAGCGTATTAGCATATTAGCATATTAGCATATTAGCATAGCATATTAGCATAGCATATTAGCATATTAGCATATTAGCATATTAGCATATTAGCATATTAACATATTAGCATAGCGTTTTAGCATATTAGCGTATTAGCATATTAGCATATTAGCATAGCATATTAGCATATTAGCATATTAGCATATTAGCATATTAGCATATTAGCATAGTGTGTTAGCATATTAGCATATTAGCATATTAGCATATTAGCATATTAGCATATTAGCATAGCATGTTAGCATATTAGCGTATTAGCATATTAGCATATTAGCATATTAGCATATTAGCATATTAGCATAGAATATTAGCATATTAACATATTAGCATATTAGCATAGCATTTTAGCATATTAGCATATTAGCATATTAGAATATTAGCATATTAGCATATTAGCATATTAGCATAGCGTGTTAGCATATTAGCATATTAGCACATTAACATAGCATATTAGCATATTAACATATTAGCATATTAGCATAATAGCATATTAGCATAGCATGTTAACATATTAGCGTATTAACGTATTAGCATATTAGCATATTAGCATAGCATATTAGCATATTAGCATATTAGCATAGCGTGTTAGCATATTAGCGTGTTAGCATATTAGCATATTAACATATTAGCATATTAGCATATTAGCATAGCATATTAGCGTATTAGCATAGCGTGTTAGCATAGCGTATTAGCATATTAGCATATTAGCATAGCATATAGCATATTAGCATATTAGCATATTAGCATATTAGCATATTAGCATATTAGCATAGAATATTAGCATATTAGCATATTAGCATATTAGCATATTAGCATTGCGTTTTAGCATATTAGCATATTAGCATATTAGCATAGCATAGCGTGTTAGCATATTAGCATATTAGCATATTAGCATAGCATATTAGCATATTAACATATTAGCATATTAGCATAATAGCATATTAGCATAGCATGTTAACATATTAGCGTATTAACGTATTAGCATAGCATATTAGCATATTAGCATATTAGCATATTAGCATAGCGTGTTAGCATATTAGCGTGTTAGCATATTAGCATATTAGCATAGCATATTAGCATATTAGCATATTAGCATATTAGCATATTAGCATAGGGTGTTAGCATATTATCGTATTAACATAGCATATTAGCATATTAGCATATTAGCATATTAGCATATTAGCATATTAGCATAGTATGTTAGCATAGCGTATTAGCATATTAGCATATTAGCATATTAGCATAGCATATTAGCATATTAGCATATTAGCATATTAGCATATTAGCATATTAGCATAGCGTGTTAGCATATTAGCGTATTAGCATATTAGCATATTAGCATAGCATATTAGCATATTAGTATATTAGCATATTAATATATTAGCATATTAGCATATTAGCATATTAACATAGCGTGTTAGCATATTAGCGTATTAGCATATTAGCATATTAGCATATTAACATAGCATATTAGCATATTAGCATATTAGCATATTAGCATAGTATATTAGCATATTAGCATAGCGTGTTAGCATATTAGCGTATTAGCATATTAGCATATTAGCATACCATATTAGCATATTAGCATATTAGCATATTAGCATAGCGTGTTAGCATATTAGCATATTAGCATATTAGCATAGTGTGTTAACATAGCGGATTAGCATATTAGCATATTAGCATAGCATATTAGCATATTAGTATAGCGTGTTAGCATATTAGCATATTAGCATATTAGCATATTAGCATAGCGTGTTAGCATATTAGCGTATTAGCATATTAGCATATTAGCATAGCATATTAGCATATTAGCATATTAGCATATTAGCATAGCGTGTTAGCATATTAGCGTATTAGCGTATTAGCATATTAGCATATTAGCATATTAGCATAGCATATTAGCATATTAGCATATTAGCATATTAGCATAGCGTGTTAGCATATTAGCATATTAGCATATTAGCATATTAGCATATTAGCATAGCATATTAGCATATTAGCATATTAGCATAGCATATTAGCATATTAGCATATTAGCATATTAGCTTAGCGTATTAGCATATTAACATATTAGTATGTTAGCATATTAGCATAGCATCTTAGCATATTAGCATATTAGCATATTAGTATATTAGCATATTAGCATAGCGTGTTAGCATAGCGTATTAGCATATTAGCATATTAGCATAGCATATTAGCGTATTAGCATATTAGCATATTAGCATAGCATATTAGCATATTAGCATATTAGCATATTAGCATATTAGCATAGCGTGTTAGCATATTAGCATATTAGCATAGCATATTAGCATATTAGCATAGCGTGTTAGCATATTAGCGTATTAGCATATTAGCATAGCATATTAGTGTATTAGCATAGCATATTAGCATATTAGCATATTAGCATATTAGCATAGCGTGTTAGCATATTAGTGTATTAGTATATTAGCATATTAGCATATTAGCATATTAGCATAGCGTGTTAGCATATTAGCATATTAGCATATTAGCACATTAGCATAGCATATTAGCATATTAACATATTAGCATATTAGCATAATAGCATATTAGCATAGTATGTTAATATATTAGCGTGTTAGCATATTAGCATGTTAGCATATTAGCATAGTATATTAGCATATTAGCATATTAGCATAGCATATTAGCATAGCGTGTTAGCATATTAGCGTATAAGCATATTAGCATATTAGCATATTAGCATATTAGTATAGCGTGTTAGCATATTAGCATATTAGCATATTAGCATATTGGCATAGCATATTGGCATATTAGCATATTAGCATGTTAGCATAGCGTGTTAGCATATTAGCGTATTAGCATATTAGCATATTAGCATATTAGCATATTAGCATATTAGCATAGCGTGTTAGCATATTAGCATATTAGCATAATAGCATATTAGCATATTAGCATAGCGTGTTAGCATATTAGCGTATTAGCATATTAGCATATTAGCATAGCATATTAGTATTTTAGCATAGCATATTAGCATATTAGCATATTAGCATATTAATATATTAGCATAGCGTGTTAGCATATTAGCGTATTAGCATATTAGCGTATTAGCATATTAGCATATTAGCATATTAGCATAGCATATTAGCATATTAGCACATTAGCATATTAGCATACTAGCATATTAGCATATTAGCATAGCGTGTTAGCATAGCGTATTAGCATATTAGCATATTAGCATAGCATATTAGCATATTAGCATATTAGCATATTAGCATATTAGCATAGCGTGTTAGCATATTAGCATATTAGTATACTAGCATATTAGCATATTAGCATAGCGTGTTAGCATATTAGCATATTAGTATACTAGCATATTAGCATATTAGCATAGCGTGTTAGCATAGCGTATTAGCATATTAGCATATTAGCATAGCATATTAGCATATTAGCATATTAGCACATTAACATAGCATATTAGCATATTAACATATTAGCATATTAGCATATTAGCATATTAGCATAGCGTGTTAGCATATTAGCGTATTAGCATATTAGCATATTAGCATAGAATATTAGCATATTAGCATATTAGCATATTAGCATAGCGTGTTAGCATATTAGCATATTAGCATATTAGCATATTAGCATATTAGAATATTAGCATAGCGTGTTAGCATATTAGCATATTAACACATTAGCATAGCATATTAGCATATTAACATAGCATATTAGCATAATAGCATATTAGCATACCATGTTAACATATTAGCGTGTTAGCGTATTAGCATATTAGCATATTAGCATAGTATATTAGCATATTAGCATATTAGCATAGCATATTAGCATAGCGTGTTACCATATTTGCGTATTAGCATAGCGTGTTAGCATATTAGCATATTAGCATATTAACATATTGGCATATTAGCATATTAGCATAGCGTGTTAGCATATTAGCGTATTAGCATATTAGCATATTAGCAAATTAGCATATTAGCATATTACCATAGCGTGTTAGCATATTAGCATATTAGCATATTAGCATATTAGCATAGCGTGTTAGCATATTAGTGTATTAGCATATTAGCATATTAGCATATTAGCATAGCATATTAGTATATTAGCATAGCATATTAGCATATTAGCATATTAGCATATTAGCATATTAACATAGCGTGTTAGCATATTATCGTATTAGCATATTAGCATATTAGCATAGTATATTAGCATATTAGCATATTAGCATATTAGCATATTAGCATAGCGTGTTAGCATATTAGCATACTAGCATATTAGCATAGCGTGTTAGCATATTAGCGTATTAGCATATTAGCATATTAGCATATTAGCATATTAGCATATTAGCATAGCGTATTAGCAAATTAGCATATTAGCATATTAGCATATTAGCATATTAGCATATTAGCATAGCGTGTTAGCATAGCGTATTAGCATATTAGCATATTAGCATATTAGCATTCAATATTAGCATATTAGCATATTAGCATATTAGCATATTAGCATAGCGTGTAGCATATTAGCATATTAGCATATTAGCGTGTTAGCATATTAGCATAGCGTGTTAGCATATTAGCATATTAGCACATTAGCATAGCATATTAGCATATTAACATATTAGCATATTAGCATAATAGCATATTAGCATAGCATGTTAACATATTAGCGTATTAGCATATTAGCATATTAGCATTCAATATTAGCATATTAGCGTATTAGCATATTAACATATTAGCATAGCATATTAGCATATTAGCATATTAGCATATTAGCATATTAGCATAGCGTGTTAGCATAGCGTGTTAGCATATTAGCGTATTAGCATATTAGCATATTAGCATATTAGCATAGCATATTAGCATATTAGCATATTAGCATATTAGCATAGCGTGT